>NW_028280874.1:115000-415000 GCF_059751285.1 Brachycentrus maculatus
ATTTATTTTATTTGTATTCATGCAACTAATTATCTAATATTCACTTTTAGTTTCCTACTCTAGAAAATATTCTTGGTTTTGTGTCCGCTAATGAAGTATCCGCGTAGATTTTTTTACTAACAACTTTTCTACCCTTTTAGTTGTGCTTATTTTTGGGTTCAAATCTTAACTTTTTCTTTATGGTCCGAATATAGACTGTAAATTGTGGTTTCCATCTAGACTACCTTTTACATATTCGAGTCCTTATTTTATTTTTATTTTTCGATTAATTATTATTTTTTCTGTATTTTGTTTTGATTTAATATTTGTATATTTTTTGAATACTTGAGATAACTTCCGCTGTCTATCGGTATATTTTGTAACTAGCATTTTTTTGCTATTATTGAGGTCTGTCTTTTATTTTCAAAATTATGATTCACATCAAATTTACTGAAATCAGGAAATATGAGCAGTGTTAGGCTTTATCAACTTAAGTACCTACTCCTTTGATATGTGTTACTTTAACAAATTATAAGTTATTTTTAAATTAAAAATGCAACTTTTAAGTTAAAAGCGGGTATCAAAAAATAATTTTTCGAAATAAAATTTTCATCAAAACTCATCAGTAGAACGTTTAATGATTTCAGGCTGCAGTGCATGTGGATTCTCCCCGTGGATTTACCGCTCGGTTCATGACCAATGTGTGGGCCATGTTTGCTGTAGTGTTTCTTGCCATCTACACTGCCAACTTGGCAGCCTTCATGATAACCAGGTAAGAGAAATATCCGCTAAGCATGTTTAACCCTAACAGAAGCATCAATCAGTTCGATGACAATGTTATGCTGTCCGATAACAGTGTTATGATGATACAGAGAAATGACTAAACTATTGTTATTGCCTTTATGTTACAGGGAAGAATTCCATGAATTCTCTGGACTAGATGATCATAGACTGGCTCGCCCGTTTTCTCACAAACCAACATTCAAGTTTGGAACTATTCCTTGGAGCCATACAGATTCTACACTGGCCAGATATTTCAAGGAAATGCATGTTTACATGAGAACGTAAGTTAAAATTTATTTAATATTAGAGGTATTCAGTGCTTCTTTTGAATATTTGATCTTGTAATGAGAAGGCAGTGAAAAATGAATTAACAAATCAAAACCCGCCATACCCTTCTTTTTTCCACTATTAAATATTTAGGTTTAAAAGGTCCCTACCTACATATTTCTAACGAAATTTCCAAGACAAGTATGAATTGGGCATTAAATCTATAATTTCTGCACTTTGTCTATGCTTTCGTTCATTTTTTTAAAGGCGCGTAAATTTGACACATTACTATTTTCCTTTTTTCGATTCCTGAGTAATATCAAATGAAAAATGTCAAAACATATAAGATGTATCAACAGAGACAAAGCATCGATGTAAACAAAAGAGATATGAATGTTTGGGCCTTCAAAGGACTTCCGACTAATAGCTTTATATATATTTTTGTATCTAATATTTCTTGGTAAGTAATGCTATTTGATTGTAAGAAATAGTGGTGTTTGCCAAGTAAAATTAAAAGTTGAAATGGATAGTCATTACCACAAAGTGAGTGCCGATAACTTTATACACATTAAAATTTTCAGACATCCTCCATATTCCCTTCACATATAAAATATTATAATATTATATTTTAATATAGCTGCATTTGAAACATTGCAGGTATAACAAAACAAGTGTCGCTGATGGTATAGGTGCAGTGTTGACTGGAGAAATGGATGCATTTATTTACGATGGAACAGTGTTGGACTATTTGGTGTCGCAGGTATGTACCAATCATGAAGCCTTCAAGTAATTAATGATCAATGTCACACTGCATCGATGCAACTGATCTGAACCCTGGAAACTGAACGGGTATCTCCAGCATGGTAGCCAATCATGCTAACCACTGAACTATACTACAGAGGTGGACAAAAACAATACTATATTATTTCGAGAAATAAAAATACTTTGTGTTCTGATCCACTCACATTTTTACTAACCAACTAGTTTCGGCAACAACCTGTTGCCCTCTTCAGGGTTACATTTATTAATAAATATATGTATATCAGAACACAAAGTATTTTTATTTCTCGAAATAATATATCAAGATGATCCACAAAGTTAATGCTTTCAATATTCAAAACAAAAAACAATACTTAGATCCAAACTAAAGTTACTTTTGGTTACAGTAATAAGTAAATATTTGTGGCGTAGTGGTTGCCACTTCTAACTACTGTTCTGAGTTTGATTCCCAGGGAGGTAAAAATAAATGTAATAAAAGTGCATTTTTTTTGGCATGGAAGTCTGGATATTTACAGGGCTTATGACCTGTCCTAGGTTGGTTAAGTGATCCCTTGAATCATGGGTAGAATGGTGAATGTAACATGTGTGTGAAGTGATTACTTAAACAGCTTATGACAGGTCATAGCACCCTGTAAACAATGCCCAGAATTCCATATTCTTCTTCATCTCTGTTGAGAAAACCCAGATTTGTGAACTAGTATTTGGACATAGAAATTTTGTGAATAATTTATTTTTCACTCTTAATTTTTATTTTTATTTAATATCACTCTGAACTAGTAACTGAGGTAGATTGCCTTGCTTTTATATAATCAATGATCAAAATAATACTTCACTGATGTGATGTGTTGCCCTATGCACCATTGAATGCAGATGAGGCTCAGAAGGTATATGTGTTTTGAAACATTGAAATTAGACATTGTTAGATTAGGGTAAGAAAGTACAAGAAATATGAAAAGAGTAGATAGTGGAAGTTAGTGATACATTTGGACTGCCTACCTGGATAATATTCCTTAAGATTAATGGATAACTGAGTAGTCCACTTGCAAACCTCATAGGGTTAAAAAATTAACTTTTTTAGCCAATGGAAGCAGCCGGTATAATATTGATTCTTCTACCGATTTGAGTTTTTTTGAGAGAATTTAGAAAGTGAACTGTCTATTGGCATAGCGAGTTTTGCAAGAGTATTGATTTTTCTATTCTATTTTATTATTTACCTAACAAGTTTTGTTAAATATGGAGGTTAATATTTTTTATATTCTATCGATTGGAGCCATTTTCTAAAAAGTAATTTTTTTAACATAACGTGATTTGCAATTGGATTACTCAACTGCAAGTCCATGTTGCAGGATAATCTGAAGACAACACGCCACCAGTAAACATTAAGAAGAAGAAAATGAAGATAGTGTTAATTTCTTGTACCATAACTGATGTTTATACTTTGAAATGCAAATTGATTTTTTTGCCTATATTTCCAGGATGAAGACTGCAGATTGCTCACAGTAGGTGCATGGTACGCGATGACTGGCTATGGATTGGCATTCAGCAGGAACTCTAAATATGTCAAAATGTTCAACAAAAGATTACTCGACTTTCGGGCAAACGGTGATCTCGAGAGACTGAGAAGGTAATACATTTTCATAAATATATAGCAAGCGCCGTAACGGTAGAAGACCATCCACTGAAGTTGCGGGTTTGATTCCCGACAATAGGAGGAAGAATTTAATAAATATTTTTCTTGAATTGTTTGTTCTAGGTGTTGACATATTTTTTACAATTACCTTTCCCATACTACATGCCTCCGCCTCTGCCTTCGTAGTGTAATGGTCAGCACGCTCGGCTACCGTACTGGAGGTACCGGGTTTGATTCCCAGGGGGGATCAAATAAATAAAAGTGATTTTTTCACTCTTGTATTTATTTAATATTACCTTGGACTGGTGCCGGAAGTGGAGGGCTGATCACCTTTCCTTCATGTGTTAACGATCAAGATAACACTGCGTTTATATGATGCAGTGCCCTATGCACCATTCGGGTGCAGTTAAGGGTTTGAATGAATGAATACTACATGCAGTCAGCCTTTAAAATACAGGCTTTGAAATATTATTTCCTTAAGATTTTCCATCCCGTGCTTTCAATTAGAACTTTACTATAGCCAGGTACAAACGAAATAAGTTTTTAAAATTTATTTAATGGAATAACCTGCAAAGTCTTTATTTTAGAAGTTTGTCTGCAGGTAGGTTAGTAAGGAAAAGGAAAGCAGATGGGAAAAATACAACACAAACACCTAAACAAATTGAAAATAAATAATTCATTTTGCAATTTCCGGAAATCGAACTGCCGACATCAGTTTTGCAGTCGAACGTCTACCCAATCACGCTACGGCGCCTGCAGAGTAAGAAGTATAATAAAAGCACTATTGAGACAGCCTCCGTAGTGTTGTGGTTACCATGTTTGGCTATCATACTTAAGGTCCCGGGTTTGATTCCTATAGAAATCAAAATAAGTATAAGTGATTTTCAGAGTGACCCTCTACTTGTACTATGAGTGCGTTTGATTTGTTGTCGACCGACACCAGAAAAAAAAAAATCGGTTAATATTTGAGAAAAATATTGCTGATTTTGTTAAAATTAATATTTAATATTTTTTTGTACTTGTAATTATAACATATTGTGAAATGCAAAATAATAAAAAAATAAACGGACTTCTCTAGGACCAGACCAAAGCGCTCACATATTTACCTTACCAAAACATTCTTCCAGATACTGGATGACAGGATCATGCAAGCCGGGGAAGCAGGAGCACAAGTCATCGGACCCCCTGGCCTTGGAGCAGTTCCTGTCCGCCTTCCTCCTGCTCATGGCCGGCATACTGCTGGCCGCCCTGCTGCTGCTCATGGAGCACATGTACTTCAAGTACCTGCGCAAGCACCTCGCCAAGTCGGACCAGGGCGGCTGCTGCGCCCTCATCTCTCTCTCCATGGGTAACACAACATTATTATAGTACAGTGAAACCTCTATCTATCGTTTGATAAAAAGGGACCTATTAAAATTAACTATGAATGCGGGAAAACAATGAATGCGGGATTAAGATACCGTCCGATTAAAAGATACCGTCCTCCCAATCTGCATAACCATTCGTAGGCTAAAATTCTAAGAAGAATACATGTTTCAGATGCAAATGTATTTATTTAAAAAAAATACAAACCTGAATAGAATTTAAAAAAATACTTTTGTTTTTTAACTGTTTTATTTTTGTAAGTCAATTGTATATTTTCGGCTTTGCAAATAGTATTTTTTTCAGCATCAATTATTGAATGTGCGTTGTAGAAAGTTTTCTTTCAAATAGTGTGCACGCTTCTGGAAATGCAGGTACAGCTAGCGGCTCCTTTTCATCAATATCGTCCTCTCCTGCTATCGGTTACACAAGCTTTCGGTAGTTTATATCCCAAACGTTGCCATTGAATGTGAGAAAATTAGAAATAATGTGAAAAAAAACAGACAAAATGTATCAAATATGCAGCTTAATTCGAACGATAAATGCGGTAAATGGTGATAGAGAAACGATCGATGCGGTTTAGTTTAGTATGAAATTAAGTCGGGATAGAAGAAATAAACGACACATCTGGGAAAACGATTATTCGAGGAACGATAGATAAAGGTTTCACTGTATATTATTTCTTATACTTCCGACAACCCACATTACGCCTTATGGTGGGGACTGACCGAAGCCATTTCATTGTAAAGTAACACATTACGATGCGAGCATTCGTATAGTCAGTTCAGCGAGCCGAGCACTTGCCGCAAGCGATGTTACGACGTTACAACGTTACGTTACGACGAAATGCTCCTGTCAGTCCCTACCATTAAGCGCTTGAAATCAGTGAAACTGTACATTACATTGCAATATTTTACTGACTGTAAGATGTTTTATTTATTGTTTCGGACTTCGCTTTGTCATTGTAAATGAAAACTCTTGTTTTTTACCACTTGAGTATTTTATTTTTATTTTTAACGACTAGTTTCAAAAGCTGCAGTTGCTTTCATCGACAGGTGAATAGTATTACTATTTACCTGTCAATGAAAGAACAGTAACCTTCGAAACAAGTTGTTAAAAATAAATATAAAACTCAAGTGATAAAAAAAAACAAGTGTTTTCGTTTACAATTTGACTATAAGTTACACTTTTTCTTCAAAAAATATGTTCAGGTGCATAATTACTTGCATACTCAAAATTAACACATTTCAGACTGGTATTTTTTACCCCTATAGACCAACGCACTAAAAATCGAAAATCTATGCACTTTGTTATCTATGAAAATAGTAAAATTGATTTTTTTAATCGCTTACAAATTAAGATCGCTCATTTACTGCAACGATGCTGCTATTCAAAAATTAATACTATTTATTATTGATATCTCTACAAAGGCGATGAAGAACATGGAAGTCTGGGCATTTACAAGGCTTACGACATGTAATAGGCTAGTTTACATGATCACTTTATACACATATAACATTCACCATTCTACTCATGATTGACAAGCACGCTACTCAAATTCCGGAAGTTATATTTATGCTTTAATTGAAAAAGTCTACGGTGTGCTACTTCTTCGGCAACATCTACGTTTGAAAATAGTAAGTTTTTATTAACAGAAACATTGACTTGGAAAGAATGAATTTAATAATGAATGTTTAGATCATTGTAAAGGAACACCTTTCATATAACAATATTTATAATATTTAATATTACAATATTAACAATATAACAATATTAAAATATAAGATAAATATGTAAATGTTAGTTATTATAATTAATTGATAATAATTTGGTTATTGGATATATATTATTTTTGACATTTCATCAAAGATGAAGAAGAATATGGAAGTCTGGGCATTTACAGGGCTGACGACCGTCATAGGCTGGTTTAAGTGATCACTTTACACATGTGTAACATTCACCAATTCTACCCATTATTGACAACCACACTACTCAAATTCTTGGAAGTTCTGTATATATGAACCAATTTAGAAACCTTGTTCTTGAATCACTAGAACTTCACTAGAGACATCTATTGGTGAGATGTAAAGAAGCTTTTTACTAAGCAGAAACTCTTGTATTAGTATGTGAGATCCGAATCCTGGATTATAATCACACACATGAGAAACGCCAGAAAATACCATTTTCATTTTTATTATTTAAGCTTATAATTTGACCAGACAATTTATTTACAACATTTTGAGTGTGTCCAAATACTTGTTCACAAAATCTGGATTATCTCCAATTACAGAATTATTTTCAAATTATTTTTGACATCTCATCATTAGATATATATTTAAATATCAATTAATATGCTTACATAAGCAAACAATAAAAAAACTTGATTTTGAACCTTCCGTCAAAAGAGCATCAATGTTGCTGTTATAGTTCACTATCGCCACTATGGAAGTTTCATTCATCGATCACTATTTCCATAATTTCAGGCAAGTCACTGACTTTCCGCGGAGCAGTATACGAAGCCACCGACATAATCCGTCAGAACAGGTGCCAGGACCCGCAGTGCGACACTCGGCTGTGGAAAGCCAGACACGAGCTGGAGCTGGCTCGTCTCCGCATCCGCCAGCTGCTCAAGGAGATGGAGGCCCACGGAGTGAAGGCGCCGCACAGAAGGTAAACCATCACATACTCAACTCCCGGTAATATGATCTCCTGGTAATTTGTTTATTAAAATTTATATAGAGTGTCAGAAATGAAGACCCTAAGAAGCATATCAGGCAAGAGTCTTCGAGATAGAATATGAAACGTCGTGATCAGGGAAATATACAAGACTATTGTAACTGCAGACAGTTGGTAGAATTCCATGTTGAATTGTTGGGTAATATATCCAAAATTAAGCATGGTTTATTGGATTAAATTCTACATTTATTTATGTATGTGTTTATATGTGTATTATTAAGACATTATCAAACACTCGTGTTTGTCACATATTAACATATAGATAAATAAATGTAGAATTCAATCCAATAAACCTTGTTTAATTTTGGATATATTACCCACAAATCGAAGATGTCGTTAGGTGGGGAAGGCAACGAAGGAGACAATGGTATGCGCATGTGAGGAGAATGGAACCATCCAAACTCCCCCACATCGCACTGTACGGCCAACCCCTTAGGAGATGACTCCGGGTAGACCACCAAAGAAACGGATTGCCACCTGGGTATCGACATCACAGGGAGTTAATCCCTCTTAAAAACAGGTCACAAGGCATATACCAAGAAGAAGAAGATGAAAAATTATATAGAATATATTAATTATATAAAAACTTAATTTACACCGCGTCAATCACATATGGTGCTCTATGCACCACTTGAGTGCAGATAGATAGATAACAAAGAAAAAATACTTCATACACAATGTATAAAGATTGGATATAACTTTTTTTAATTTTGATTTATTTATTGAAAATTTAATAAAATTTTAATCTGGCTTTCTTGTTTTGAGTAGGTAGTATTACTTGTTCCTTTTTATTAATGCAAACTCTATTTTTTGTGTTTTCAAGTACCTTTTTAGATTCGCACAGATGTGGTAAAATTTACGCATGTTTTTTTCTCAAGTAATTTTTATATGCAAAAATTTTATGCACTTTAATGTTGAGATTACCTTCTAATGGAACTTGTTTACAGGAAAGTAATAAAAATAGAAACTACTATAAGACTGTCTTCCATGTGACTCCTCGTAACTATCTCTTGTAGGATTGGTGTCTTTAATTTTACTGTCAGGAGGCGGTCTCTTAGGGCGCTTGTCCACTACCCGGAATTTTACCATCCGGCAGTCCGGTTTTGAAAAATTAAAGCGACTACGACAGTTTGGTGTGATCAAATTTACGCGCAACGTGTTCACGCACCGATCCGAGAAAAGATGGACAAAAGCACAAGCCAATCCAAGCCAATCGTCGTTTTAAAACGCTAACTGACGTGCTGGAGGGTAAAATTCCGTGTTGTGGAAAAACGGCCTTAATGAGGATTTTTTCCATTCTTTATAGCTCATTTGTTCCTCAGTGCCCAGTGCATCATTTACTACTTCTCCTTCTTATAAGCAAAAACCAATAAAAGCCACGTATATGTATATTTCTCTGCTCAATAAAATTACTCGACTGCAATCATTGTGAAATGCTGCAATGTGTCCGATTTTCGGAATTTGTAAATTCAGTCACATCACCCCACTACTTCACCAACTGCACTGGTTACGCTTTCCCCAAAGGATAAAGTATAACCTCTCTCTACTTTTGTTTTAAATCAATACATAATTTGGCTTCAGAGTGTCTAAAAGAGTTGTGTATTCCAGACGAATTGGTTGGTATTCCGCCAGCAGTTAGAAACAGCTCTCATTCTATTTCAAAGCTATATTTGATGTAATCTTATAACCCAGAGATATATGTGCAACTATGTATTTATATTATGCATTGAAGTGGCATTCCAGGGGACGAATTATGATAATGCAGACTCATTTGCTTCCACACTGGATATTTTTTGAGGTATACAATGTACTAATCATTGTCCTTTCTTCTTCATACCTTATGGATATCTATTACTTTTTATCCTACAATGTTTTATTTTGTTCATCCCTCTAGCGGACGAATTGAGATAAAAAAGACTAATGCACGAATAGTTAACAACATTGGTTCATCCCAAAGAAAGATCTATAGGTATCATTAAGTTCTTGTGTCAGTTCATTTAGTGTCACACAGACGACTTATTATATACAGATGTTCAACTCCTCCAAAAACCCGGGGTCGAGATGTAATGTGAATTTTCCTGCACAGTAAAAGTTTTATTATTTTCTTAATTCATCTGCTAGAGGGATGAACAATAAAAAACTTGTAGAAAAAAATTATATACCATAGATTCTTGTTAGGTACTTGTATAATTAAAATAGAACGTTGATTAGCATGTCGTATACCTGAGAAAATATCTGGTACAGATGCAAACACTGGAGCAAATGTGTCCAAAGTCGTCACGATTGGTCCCTAATTTGGTCCAGTCCATTTTAAAGCCTTGTTAAAATATTTTCCACTATATGCCGTTTTAACTTTAACACAAGTAGAAGCATAGCCACAATTGACTACATATTATGAGTTATTAAGTCTAGGATTTAATGGCCAAAGTTGATTTGTTACGATGTAAATTATAATGGGGGCTGGTGTGGGTAGGGGTGTGGAAGGTGCGTCGTGTTGGCCGTGCATACCAGCTCCGGCAGAGTCTCCTCCCGAAGCACTAACTTGCAAGGGATTCTCGGTCAGCGAGTCACGCATTGCGGAGTAAGTCCACATCCCAAATAAAGACGCCATCAAAATTTCAGTTGCTAATCGAAACCAGCCCGATTCCATGTATTTATCCACGGAAGTTAATTCCTTAACTCTTACCACTCTGTAGGCCAGACATTCTGGCCCGTATGATTCTAGTAGGCAGCTCCGTGGGCCACAATGTCTGGCCCGGCGCAGGTATAACTTAATCACTGATTTCTCTATCACCCAAGTATATTCTACCAAAAAATATTTCAGATAAATACAATTTGTCTTAATTAACATGGTCATACGAATTATCAGACAGTGTCCCAAAATTAGGGAACCAAAATATTTTTTTAATGGTAGAAAAACGTCGCATTTTTTTGATCAAAGTAGCTGATCTGTTATGAGAAAAAATGGTCAGAGTGGAAAAGGTTAATCTTTCCGGCAGTACAATAATTGATATCTGACTTTCGCTGGGGATTTGGTTTCATTTACATTAAAAAAATTCATGAAATCTATGTATTATGAAGAATTATAAAAAAAAATACAATATTTTTAAATTATGACAAAATTACATACAAATATCGACAGATGTCATTAGTATACAAGTTACATCATACCAACAAACAGACGGACTTCGACGTTCATTAATATCGATACTCCTTTGATTAAAATTTGCAGCGATGTTTATTTACAAACATACTTCTGGAAAAGTTAAATAAGCGCGTTTCCTTATCCCTGCTGTTTTGTATATCCGGATTGTGACAAAGTGGCTATGGCATGATATAAAAGGTACCTGCCTATTCAAATGTCTTCTTGAAAGTACCTGTTTTGAAAGTAAAAAGTCCCTCTCAATTGAAATTTGAATTCTGGATACTAGCGTGCCTTAATGTGGCTTAAGAGTGAAAGATATATTTTATGAATGCAAGTATACTTTTATGATATTTTCCATAACCCAATGGCTAATATATGCCTTGGTAATATGAAATGACAAAAATTAAAAGGTACTTTTTTGTTGTTAAATATCTGTTATGACTGGTAAACGCACAAATGACTTTATGAATGTATATGGCTGACCAGTCAATATTTTCAGAATTGCAATCTGTCAACATTTCAATATGACGGTAAATTGGAATTGTAAACATAAATAACGAAACCATGCATCAGCATGATATATGACAGAGACAGACTGATTTCTGCTACATCGATGTACGACTGAAAACCGACAATGAACGGTTTATCACAAAATAGGACAAAACTGACAGAAAACACTATGGACAATACCAAAAAACAAAGACAAAATGGATGCTGCGCTATATACATTTGTGAAAATATTTACCATTATGGGAGAAATTAAATAATGGGAAAATTGATGATATTAACGTTGTAAGCTTATCAATAAATGGTTAAAGAAACGCGCTTATTTTTTACAACTGACTGCGTGGATATACACGGGAT
The DNA here is from genome assembly GCF_059751285.1 of Brachycentrus maculatus. NCBI lineage: Eukaryota > Metazoa > Arthropoda > Insecta > Trichoptera > Brachycentridae > Brachycentrus > Brachycentrus maculatus. The sequence continues at coordinate 126,547 of NW_028280874.1, forward strand.
CGTGCTGCATAGAGTTCCTCAAGCGCAAATAGTAGAGGACAAAAACTAAAATGTGTACAAATAGCTAGCTGCCTTTAGACATACATATTTGCTTTACATTTTAAATAGCGTTGTGTGTATGTGAAGGAATATGCACATTGTAAATAATGTGCAAATTCCTTGTTAAATGATCAAATGCGCCGATGCAAAAAAACTAACAACACTAGTAATGCTTAGGTTTATTTTATATAATTCTTTAAAACAACCATTATTCAGTTACGAACACACTGTGCAGGACCTGTGCACAAAATGGGTGGCATATATGGACACATTAGGCGTGTTCTAAGCACAGAATGTGTTCAATCAATATTAAAGTGAAAAATCTCATTTATTATGTTGACCCACCTCCCTGGGAATTAAACCCGGGACCTTCAGCATAGTAGCTGCATACGCTAACCACTGCACTATGCAGGTGGACACATAAGGGAGCAATAAGTAAATATCACATATTTTGTACACTCTATAAAAATATCAAAACTAAATCTTACTAGTGGTAGCTTTGCAAATACATATCGCTCACTCCTTTCAACATCATATATCAAAAATCGACAGTTTTCAGTTGTGCATGTGTTCAGAATGCCCAGAAAATGTACTTTATTCCAGCAAAAGTGGCATATTTTTAACTTAATTATTTACCCGCTACAGGGCAGAAAGTGTTGTTTTTGCATTTTGAAGAAAAGGTATTGTTTAATTATTTTTTTAAATATACTAAATATTTTTCAAATGGAGAAAAAACATTCAGGTTTTACCTAAAAAGATCTGTTGCACAGTAAAAAGTTCAATAAGTGGCTTGATATTTATTTTTAATACATCGTATTACATTTTTAAACTTTAAAAACATTCTCCTGAAAAATCTAGTTTTTTGGTTTATGACGTTCTTGAAAGGAGTGAGCGATTTGTGCAAGGAAGTGTCATTTTGCCATACCATTGTTATTTATATGCATAAAATAGATCCCGTTTAGTGTTAATTCATTTAGCGCGCCATTTTGCTGGCACGGATTACCTGCGCAAAGCGGGGTATTACTGCACTTAAATCATAGATCATTTTAATTTTTGGACATTTGTTACTATGTATATATTTTTTAGGCTAAGAAAGCTTAAGTTACACATTTTGGTTTATGTCAGAGCCTGTGAAACTCGGTGAAATAATATTGTTGCGGAAAATCAATAAGACAGCAGATGTGAATTGGAAAGGATTTGCTTACTATATTTGGGATGGTATTTTTAGATATGTTGTAAGTTTATGTTGTTTTTCTGTTTCCCATGTGAACTGTAGATAAGAGTGATGTATATAGCACTTGTTCCAATAAACATATATATAATGCTTAGAATAAGCCGGCTGATGTGATAATTGCTGGTTTGTGCTTTGCCTATGTTATTTGATATAAAATATGCTTTGGTTTTTTGTGTCACAACATTACATTACTCCCAGATTTATATAAAGAAAATAAACATATTTATAGTATTTATGTCCCCCTCCATAGTGTAATAGTCAGCACGCTCGGCTACCGTTCTAGAGGTCCCGGGTTCAATTCCCAGGAGGGGGGGGTCCAATAAATATAAGTGATTTTTTCGCTTTAATATTTCCTGAAGCAGGGAGCTAATCGCCTTTCCTTCATGTGTTAATGATCAAGATAATACTGCGTTTACATGATGAAGTGCCCTATGCACCATTGGGGTGCGGATAAGGGTTTTTAAAAAATATGAATATTGTATATTTATAACATACTAGCTGTTCCCGGCTATGCATTGTTGTTGTTCAATCTGGTTAAATAGAAAAGAAAGAAAAGAGATTGCATACATTTCTAATATGTTTAATTTCACAATAGTTGTGAAACAATGAAAATTTCAAAAATCTAAAATACAAGAATACAATAAAAAAATATATTGAAATTGGTAAGTAACAGCAGCTGTCAAGAAGCTTGTTGTCCGCCATAAGCAATGTTAATTGCATCTGTTGCTTTTAAATTCCACAGAATGCGCTGCCATTGCGGTCAAAAATGTGTTTTCAAATAAAAAAATACATCTTTTTACTGTCACTGGTTAAAATACCTTTCACTGGTGTACCATATATGAAATCAAACGCGTTTTCAAACACCTAGTTGTTTGAAAATGCGTGTGATTTCGACCAATTTCTAAGCAATCGGTGAATTACTTGAGGAGATTAAGGATTTTGAACACATAATCATTTACATTTTTTTTACCATTTATAAATATAACAGACATAAGTAAGAATGGTTGTTGATTGTGAAACTGCTTTTGTTACATTATTTTATGTCATTTTAGTTATTTTTATCAAAAATATAGCTTTAAATCACTGTATAAATGTATTGCTTCTTATTCAAAATATAACCATACTTTCATGTTAAATAATAACCATTTATAGTAGAGATAAAACAAACTCAGGTTAGTATCTGGTAACCAAAATCCACCAACAGCAAAAAAAACTGTGAATATTTTACAAGTACTTGAGTAAGTAGGGAATAAATATCAAAGATTCTAGAGAAGTGTTAGTAGTAAGTGAAGATATGCCTAGAAACATAAACAAAAATTTGAAAACCATATACCAATGTACAAATCTATAGTGTTAACGGCAAGCTTTTTTTTTTATCAGCAAAACACCCAAAATCGAGTGATACATGCCACCTTTCATTACTGGTACCTTTCATTATTATGCTGTAAATTAACTTGAATGATTACTACAACTTACTCAAACGTTTTTGCGGAAAGCTTCATTGACATTCAAGACATTGAAATTTTAGATGTTTTATTTATTTTTTATGCAGATATCTAACTTACTCTATCCTCAATATAACGTTTTTTTCGTGCAAATTAAACCAGGCTGTAAAAAATCCTGATGTTCCATAGCTATATATAGGTATACTCAGAGGCGCACAATATATATGCAGAAAAGCAGTGCCTTCCCTGGATATCCGCCTCCGTATTGTAATGGTCAGCACGCTCGCCTACTGTTCTTGAGGTCTCGGGTTCAATTCCCAAGAGGGGTCAAATAAATAAAAGTGAATTTTCACGCTCATATTTATTCAATAATACCCTGGACTGGTACCTAAAGCGGCAGGCTGATCACCTTTTCTTTATGTGTTAACGATCAAGATAACACTTCTTTTATATGGTGCAGTGCCCTATTCACCATTGGGGTATGGATAAGGGTTTGTAGAAGAATATAGAAACACGACCAGTGCCTACTATACCTTATCCTTACCCAACCCTACCTTGATTAAAAACTCTGCACGCCACTGGGTATACTCGTATTTGACGTATCGAGAATAGCGACTTGGTAAAAATGGATTGTCTGACTCCGTAGTGCAGTGGTTACCGGGTTTAGCTACCGTGTTAGAGGTCCTGGGTTCGATTCCCAAGGGGGTCTAAGTATTTGTTTACTTTCATATTTATTTTATACCACCCTAAATTAGTAAAAAGAAGTGCAGGACTGATCAACTTGCCTTCATGCAATTAACGATCAAGATAATACTGCTTGGCAATATTGAAACGATGCGTCATCAGGTGCAGATAATGGTTAGAAGAAGAAAAAAAAGTGGAAAAAATCGTCATGGTAACTGGTAATTATACTAATTGGATTTCTCCAAAAAAATCATTGATCGCAACAGAGGGTTAATTAATATACATAAAACATATATCAGTTTACACCGGCTTTCATTTTTAGAAAAAAAATATGTATTAGTTTAAGCACAGTGGCCTAAAATGCTATTGTTTATCAACCAAGTGTATGCTTCAAGCACTGTATATGCCTTAAATTGATATGCTTTGCTTTGCCTAATAGAATCCATATTTATCTGGATAAAAAATATGCATTTTGGAATGAAAATTGCTTCCAATATATACCATACATACTTAATTGAAAAATGTACTTCTTATATCAATATCACTAAAATTCATTTTGTATTTTTAAAATGTTTTCCTTTTTATCTTGTCCGGCTTCACGGAGCATAACGATTAGCAAGTTTAGCTACCATACATGATAATCTGGGTTCGGTTCCCAGTGCAGTGTTCGTATTGAGAGCAAAAGCAGAGAAGTTAAAAAACTGACAATGTCAAAACCATTTGTTTCTATGGAAGCCCTATTTTTTTATTTAAAAAAATATTTCACCAACAAGACTCTTTTTGAAAGGCATTTTTAATTATATTAAATGAAAACTTGTAAATATTGTATCTCTTGTGTAAAATATAGATTTTGAAAAATTATTTACTCAAGTTTTCAATACACAAATACGATTGATATACATGTACACTTTATTTGTGTCATGTAATCATAATTCTGTGAATTTCATTTACTAAATTTGTTTAAGAAAATAAGTAGACTTTGATATTCTAGGCTTGCAAGCGCTTCTGATCTCCTTCGAGCTGGCACTAGGGACATGACGAGGAGCCAGCTCTTGTCTCCGGAATATATCGGAGGCAGTGCTAGAGATCTGTACAGGTATTAAATTAATTAGTAAAATCAGAAGAGTAATAAAAAAACGGTCTTCAATTTATGATTGTGAGTTTATTCCTACATTCAAATGGATGAAAAATTAGAAATTTGATTTAATGCAGTGCCCAATAAGATTGTTTTAATCTGTCGTAGTTAAGGTGGAGATTGACCGGAGCATTTCGTCGTAACGTAACACGTTACGATGCGAGCATTCAGACAGTCAGTACACCGAGCCGAGCGCTCCATCCATAGTTTCGGATGCTCGGTGATGCTCGCCGCGAGCGATGTTACGACGCTATGTTACGACGAAATGCTCCGGTCAGTCTCCACCTTTAGAGTTTCTTTGTTTACCTACCTACCTTTTAACTTGTCCAAACAACTTTTCCTTACCTTCTACATTTATATTATGTACAGGTGTTTTTTTTAAGGTATACAAATTCAAATTTCCCGCAATAAATTGATGGGGGCTCCCGCCATGTAGCACGTTGCGGCATCTTGTCGAAATCATAGATCTGTCACATTAATGCTTTTCAACTGAGGTATGAAGAAGTCAGTAAGCATGGTTCTGTTGCGCTCTCCATTGACCGTATCATTCTGGCCGGCATCTTCTTTAAAAATAATATGGGCCAATGATTCCACCTCCCTAAAAAGCACACGAAATAGTGACTTTTAATGGATGTAAGGGCGTCTCGACAAAGGCTTTTGGGCTTTCTCCACTCCAAATTTGGTAATTCCGCTTATTGACACAGCCATTTAACCAAAAATGTGTCTCATCAGTGAACAAAATTCTGCATTGAAAAAGAGGATCAAGCTGAATATTATTTTTGGTCATTTAGTCGATTCATGGTGAAATGGCTAAAAACGTACTAAATTGACAGTCTGTAGAAACAATGTTCCCAGTTAAAAACCGAAATTCTAAAAAAAGCACCCTATACATTAAATCCGCCTCCGTAGTGTAATGGTCAGCGCACTCGGCTACCGTTCTGGAGGTCCCGGATTCGATTCCCAGAGGGGGTCTAATAAATATAAGTGATTTTTTAACTCTAATATTTATTAAATATTACCCTGGACTGGTACCTTTGGAGGGCTGATCACCTTTCCTTCGTGTGTCAATGATCAAGATAACACTGCGTTTATATGATGCAGTGCCCTATGCACCATGAATACATTAATTCGTTCAAATAAATACATTAATTTATTATTATTATTACATTTGGCACGATCAAGTATGCCAAATACTTGAAAGTGGTTAGATTAGGAGTCGAAACAATCGGCGGGTATGTATGAGGAGATGCATGAACGTGGAGGAGGCGAAGAATGATGAGTGGTGTGGCGTTCTATTCTCTCTGCCTATCCCTGTGGGGAAGCGGCGTGAGGGTTGGTTAGTGTTTCTTATTGGGTTGTTTGTTGTTGTTATCATCTTCCCTCTTCTGTTTTCCATTGTTAATACGCCCTTTTTGTTTCAGACCGGACCACCGAACGGAAATAGCGGAGATGGAAACTGTTCTGTGATCAACGAACAACCACCATGGCAACTATTTGCAAAATATCTGTTTATATTCAGATTGGTAAAATTATATACATCCCTCCGTTTGTATATAACTGGTATTGAAGAATATAACCCGGATATCCGAAAGCCCAAGGATGGTGAAGAGAAAAAATATAATGACAATTATCCGTTGAACTAAATTCAAATGTGATGAAGCTTCCATTGTTCTTATGAAGCAGTACTAGCTAAGTTTGTGTACTTTACAATAGCCACGGGATTTGTATTTGTGAAAAGTCATTACTTTATGGAGAAGTTGTGGTTTTATTATATTACACAATGTTTTATTGGTGTTGAACTATTGTTCGTAATCGTAAATGGTATTCCATAAAAAAATATGTACATATTGTGAAGACTACAAGTATATAGAAATGTGCCACATATTTTATAAAAAACAAATTCAACTTTAGCTCTCAAATTAATACTGAAAACACACGAATTGTATTGTGTTGTAAAAATGCTGTTTCAAATCTTCAACGAATACTTTAATTACCAAGAAAATTACAAACTTAAACATATCGCTCACTCCCTTCAAGAACGTCATAAATCAAAAATCGACAATTTTCAGTTGTGGATGTTTTCAGAATGCCCAGAAAATGTACTATATCCCAGCAAAAGAAGCATATTTTTAACTTAATATTTACCCGCTACAGGGCAGAAAGTGTTGTTTTTGCATTTTGAAGAAAAGGTATTGTTTCATTATTTTTTTAAATGTATTAAATATTTTTCAAATGGAGAAAAAAACCTTCAGGTTTTACCTAAAAAGATGTGTTGCACAGTAAAAAGTTCAATAAGTGGCTTGACATTTATTTTTGATACATTGTGTTATATTTTTAAACTTTAAAAACGCTCTCCTGAAAAATCTAGATTTTTTATTTATGATGTTCTTGAAAGGAGTGAGCAATATTTGCTATGTAGGATAGCGAGCATACAATGGAGTCCGCAATTCATTTGTTTGCCTGAAACTGAATACCGAAAAAATTAAAGCAGTACATCAACATGTGAATGTAGCCTTACATCCGTACCAAGCATATGGATATATAAAAATCAGTATGGAAAAAACTATAGTATATATATTGATTATAAAGATTTGTACATATTTGGTCTTCTATATGTTAATGTCAGAAATTGCTGATTCCTATGTTGACAACTTCTCCATGTTGATTAATTTAAATGATTGACGGACATTATGTGGTGGCAGATTGTGACAAATATGGATAAATAGTATTAATAATTATTATGTGTGGTAATTAAGTTAAGGTATGCGACATGCTGCGTTTTCCCCCGTGCTACCGAAGGAAAACATCGTAACTGTATCGGTGTTGTATCGTAAAGCATTCTCAAAGTGTATAGACGGCGGACGATGGTTTGAAACTGTATTCGTGTTTATCCTATAAGAGTATTCTACGAGAACATATTTACACCAATTACTTTAAGCATAATAATAGTCTAAACAGAAAATGAATAAATTACCATGTAATTATTAAATAAACTAATTGAATTCTTAAACTGACTGTAATACGTAGTAGAAAAATCGGAGATTCGCTCATTTATAACTCAATAAGATTAAAATAATTTTCCCTTATTTCGGGGACAAGGTCTCGATGAATTATGCGTGAATTATTCAGAGAACTACACATTGTTTTGGTAAAATTGCGTCCAGATTAAATTTTTACAGTTTATTTCGTTCACCATTAGGTAGCAAAATAAGAAACAACAAAAATGTATTATATTTTATATTATTTTAAAGAAAAATATATATATTTTTACCTAGAATGGATCCGAATATTTTTTTCAACTCGTAGTTCTTTATGACATTTGTTGGTGATGTTATTGGATGGATTGTTATTGCTGTTAACTGTTGTTACATTGTTGTTATACCTCACTTAGCTGTTTTGGGATTGCAGTAGAGACAATTACCTCCCACGTTGACTATCATTCTCTCCCATTCCATGGCTGGGGAAGGGAGAATGCGATACTCAACTCAAACTAACATTGTCAATAAATTGAACCCTTTTTTTATCAGCAATTTTTTAACAGCACATAATTATTTTACGAAGAAAACTATTCACTAGTTTTTCTGAACTAATATCAAAAGCCATACGAAATCACTGTCCTACTCATTGTACTAGCCATGGCCAAGAGTTCTAAAGTGTCAATACTGGAACATGCAGAGACATCTCACGGAATAATCTTCAAATAATAAGATAAACATATGCGACCTCCTGAGCACCATTACAAATATCTTCTTCTAACCGTGTCCCCACCAAAAGGTGCAAAGGGTGCTGCATTCAAGTGATACAGTGTTATCTTGATCTTTACTTACATGAAGGCAGGGTGGTCAATCCTGCACTTCAGGTATCAGTCCAGGGTAATATTGAATAATTTTGAGTGAAAAATCACCAATATTTATTTTGCCCCCCCTGGAAATCGAATCTGGGGCCTCCAGCGCAATAGCTTATTGCGCAAACCATTACACTTCAGAGGTGGACAAATGTAAATATCTTCCTGGCACATAATGGGTTATACCTTCATTCAGCCGTATCATTAAACATGATGATCAATCGACCAATATCTACAGTGATGCCTCGCATAATGAACACTGCGCACAACGAACTTTCTGTTCGCCCATTATGTAACTCACACAACGAATCTTGCTTCACACAACGGACTATATCGTATTTCGTTTTACCACTCAAACGCTCCTAGATTGCACGTAGCTAATGAAGTTGTACTAAGAGCTCCAAGCCCTTCTAGTCCAGCAAGAAGATGACGCTCAACGACAAGCTTCATCCAACAATGAGGAAGAGCAATCAAATCTCAACTATTGCCAACAAGGACATCCTCGTCAAATGGGAAGAGGTTCAGGAGTTTACCAAAAATCACTATCCAAACTCAGCTGAGGCCATTAGGATCAATGATCTCTACATAGAGTCCATTATTTCCAGAAGGTGTTGAAGAAGAGGGGAAAACAGACAACCTTGCAAAGGTTTTTCAAGAAGCCAACAGCCGAGAAGCAAAGGATGGAACAATATTTAATCCTACAAGCCTCGGTAGACTCTCTTAAATCTAAGTTTGACTAAAAATATAAAATAAAATGTATCTTTTTTATGTTAGGAGTATGATATTATATGGTACAGAATGAATATTTTTTATAAACGTGTCTTTTTAAAGGAAAAGGCGTTTCACATTACGAACATGCTCCTGGAACGAACTAAGTATGTTATGCGAGGCATCACTGTATTTGGATTAATCTAACAACTGCCAGTAAAACCGTATTCAAACATTAAACAAAATTACATTGTTTTGTTAAAACGCGGTTAATAAATGATCGTCGTTATAGCAGAATCCTTAACTTGAACATAATGTATGTATCATCATAGGACTGAATGAAGGTTAATGAAGGACTCGTAATTCCATGTAGTAAAACAGCACTTTCTCTGCTGCTATAAAGTAATATTATCACTCATCCCTCATCAGAAGTTTTATTATCAGTCTCCTAGTGTGTCAAGTATTCTATTATGTATATTAATTTTTTAATATTATAATAAAACAAATCATATATTTTGGTAAATTAATATTAAAAGTTGACAGAAAATGTGGCAAATGCTGTAAATAGTCGCTGATGTGTTCTGAGCCTCGTGTGGATGCTTAGATACTAAAATCTACTGCAATCAACGAAACCTAGAAGTAGTTTACGTATATTATGAAGCTCAAATAACGCTTACACTAGCACACTTCTGTAACGCTCCCATCTCACACATTTTGTACTCATTCATCATTCATTAATATTTTAATTGATGTTCTTCATTTATATGTAAAAAATAATACAATAAACTCTGTAAATAGCTTCTAAAGTAAAACAATAATATAATAAATGTATCAGAAATTCACTAATGTTTTGGAAACAAAATATGTACTGACAAATTACTGTAACATTGTGGTGTATTTTATTTGTTGATGAATGTGAATGTTATGAAGATGTAAACATTATGTATGTGTAATCATAATACATGTATATTACCTTTTCTAATTACCTTGTTTTATTTCAAACCATTATAAGAAAATGAACTGCAGGGTAGGTTCCAAATGTTTCCTGGCAAGATTGTGTGTTCATTAACCCAGAGATTTGACGCCGGATGAACATTGGCGGATATATAATGTCTATATAATAACTACTCCAGCTATTTTGTAATGCAAGCATAACCTTAACATATCTCTATAAACATATATTCTTACTATTTGTTCCTTATCATCACCCAATAGTGTATAGGGAACCTCTAACCCTTATCCACACCAAATGGCGAATAGGGCACTCCATCGCATCGAAGCAATCCTACGTTTATCCTATTAAGGAATAAACGTAAGATTGCTTCGATGATGCCAGCATTAGCTGGAAAATGCCAGCATTAGCTGGAAGGCAAGATGATCAGTTTGACGCATTAGGTGATATTAAATAAGTAATAGAGTGATAAATCACTTATATTTACATTGACCCACCCTAGAAATCGAACCTGGGGCCTTCACCATGGTAGCCATATACTCTGATAATACACTACCAAAGCGGACTTACCTTTATGCATCATTATCTCGATCGTAACTTATATGAAGGCAAGTTGATCAGTCTCATGTTGTGTACAGGCATTAAATACTTGCATTCTATCCAGTCTGTGTACCATTGTAGTTTAGAAGCAATATTTAAAAGTCAGTATGTATAATAAAAAACAGATCTTTATTCATTTAAAAAAAATAACAACAATATAAATAATATTTTATAATTAAAGGACTAGCCACAACATCGATCGATACGTTACATACTACAAATATATATCCTGTTTACATATGACTGATTAGGTGTGTCTTCAGTGTTGGCATATTTTTTGGTGCAAAGTTGCATTTATGGCATTTCAAGGGTGTTCCGATGTATTTCTTGTGCTGAGCCTCTGAGATTTTAGCTATGTGATCGTTCTTCTCAATCATTTTTATGAGATCTGGAATAAATTTAATAATAAATTAATAAATAAATTCTTTGTTTATGTCTTAATGCAAGCCCTTTTCCTACGTGGAGCATTAGAAATCCACAATATCACTCCAGGTTCTTTTGATGGCTGCCAGCTCCTTTGCATCCCAGGGATTGCAAGTCAGGGACCCATTCCACAGCTTATACGAGAATTGCTGATAAATTATCAACAATCTTGGGCGTCGGCTACTTTATACCTTGTGAAAGAGGAAATCTTGGTGGCAGATCTTAGGAGACAAGTAAAGTACATGGCCTTGCCATCAAAATCGGCATTTATTGGCGACAGTTATGACTGTGGGTTGCTATGTTGCCAGCTGTTGTTGCATTCCTCACTAAGCCAAACCACTAAATGACAAAATTTCATTATAAATCTAAAGTTGGTCTCATTACTAAGTTTGCGACAGTTCTGGGGCCTGGTAAGGTAACATTTTTGAGAATTGTATTAAGTCTACACATCCTCAATGCAGTGGAAATCTTTGCCTGCATTTTCTTTGTTGAATTTTAACTAATGAATCTGAATGAAATGATTATTCTTACGGCTTGTTTTCAAGTGAAACGCAACGAACCAATGAAATACAAGGGATGTATCAGGCGTAGGTGTGCATGAAGGACATCCAATGCTAACTATTCATCAGCAGTTCTCATTTTGATGGGAAACAAGCCGGTTTAACACAAATAATTTTGGTTTAAAGTATGATTTTTATCCTTCCCTTGATTACTATATATTAGATACCAAAAAGAACACAACAAGGTTGACAAAACAAGTTTCTATTATGACAATATTGTTAAAAATATGTAATTTGAAGAATCGTAACAAAATGAGTAAGTACTGCTAATATTTTCCGAAATAACAAAATGCAAAGCAAAAATGTGGTTGAGCTAAGCCATATGCAATATGCCAAAATATTTTGGCATATTGTATCCATAAATGAATGGTAAAAATAGAATTTAAGCATGTGTAAGTATTCTTACCTTCCGAGGGAATAAAGAATTTGGTAGTGAAGCTGTTCCAGTGAGCCTTGGTCTTCAAGCACGGCGACATCATATCATCGCTTATGACATGAAGATGGAGCCTCTGCATACTTGGAACGCTGTGATATCCAATTTTGAAATTGGCCTCCACAGTGGAAGCCAGCCTCTTGCCCACGTCCTCCATATGTCTCAGGAGTGCCAGATGACCTTTGTCAAGTTTCAATATCCCGCTGATGTCTTCTTTGGGCAAAACGAGGTAGTGAAATTTTGCTTTAGGGTAGGAATCCTTTATGACCGTAACTTTGTCATCTTGCTCGACTATGTTTTCGGGGTCTGCCATGCTCGCTATCAACCCCTGAGACCAATGATGCGACAATTTTTGCTTCTTAGCCGGCGGTTTACCATCGCTTGCCATTTTCTTGCAAGCCGAAAAACTTCGAGCTTTTGAAATTATTTTCGAAATACGGTATCTTATATTGTTAAACCCAGCATACACCCTCTGAAATAATATATTTATAGACTAAATATATATAAATACTAACAAATCAATGTTTGATTTGCTCGAAAGAAAAATATTATGATGATAAATCTTTCAAACAATCGTAAATACTTTGTATTTCGGAGTACGATGAGGCTAACAGTTCTTTATCCGAAGGAAATCACTTCTACCAATAAATACTCAACATTTCATCGACTAATTCAAATAAATCATGTATTTCCGACTTGTCAAAAACAAACATATGGATAGCAAATATTAAACGCATCCAACCTTTTTTGACACTGACGTAAAACGAACGGCTAGAACAGTACTTGTTCATGGCCATTCTAAAAAACAGGTTGTGTTACTGACAACTCTATTTAAGTACTTTACTCTATGGTACAAAGTGATCTATTCACAGAGATTAAAAGAAATGTAAATATTTTCTTATTTTTGTTGTTATTAGGGAAGGGTCAAAAAATAATAAATGATATTTTCTTACACTTATTTATTTCATTAATAATTACACCATTTCAGTTCTTCACTCGAACTCAGTAATAAATTTAAAATACATGATTTGAATTGATGTATTTTTTTTCTACAACTACACCCGATGCAAACAAATACAAATTTAATCATTTATCAAAGTGCTGTCGTATTTATCTTAACTTTATATTTTTCATTTCGTTCTTCCATTTCGTCATAACAATATCCAAAGATACACTTTGTTTCAATAATGTAAAGTTTTTAATATGTTTATTTGAAAAATGGTGGTTACAAAAATACGGGTAAATAAACAAACGATCGGTCTTCGTGAAAATTTATCGACGAAATTTTATTATAAAACACAAAACACAACCAAGTACATATTTATAGTCTCTATCTTCTAAGATTGATTTTTTAACACAATTTATCATCTTCTCAATGATCCTTACAATCTTACAATATTTTTGACAAATAAAACTAAGTAAGTTGTAGTTATATTAGGTACAATATTTGAAATATTATACAAATTATTTTTAGAAAGGTACGTAAATTTTTTCTTTGGAATGTGCGTGTTGTTGTATGTATTTATATGTAGTATGTATTTAATGACCACAAAAAATAAAATAAAAAACCTTATTTTTACTAAGAATAAACGGCATTCACAAATGTATTTTATTTTATTTTTCTACTTGAGTCTCATACCTTATTTTTTTAACATATAAGTAGCCGAAATATAAAATTTAACATAAATTACTACCAAAATGTAGCAAGAATAGTAAATGAATACAAAAAAATGTATGAGGTAAGACAAAAATTTTAAGAAATAAATAACATTTTAAAAACCTCTGGTAACAAGAAAATATTTTCTGTTAAATAAAATATTTCTAAAATCTTAAAAACTTAACAATAGTAGATAATTCGAAAGATTTTTAAGGGTTTCAACCCTAGATTACGGCACATTCGTAAAATTTACTACGGAAAAATTTCTTCGTGATTTTTCTTTCATTTCTGGAAAGCATAATTCTTTCGTTCCTAAGGCTGTGGCCTTCAGTACTCTCGTATTTAGAACTTAACTAGATATTGATCAATACGAGACGTCGTGCCTTTGTCAACGTGATAGTTATTTTGCAACGATGTCGTAAATTTTACAAAAAACTTTTTTTAAACGTAAGTTTTTCTTATCGTCGTACATTTTACGATAGTCCCGTATACTTTGAAACGAGTGCCGTGATCTAGGGTTAAAATGCATTTAAACATAATATCGATAGGTTTCTACAATTGTATTAAAAAGTAATAATAAATTGTCTATGGTAGTTCGATTTTGTAAACTGCCCATCATGCTTTTCTGTACAAATCGATTTATTCAGGTTTATTTGTTAGAAAATAAATAAATATAAAAAAATACAAGATAATATCTCACTTTTCTCATGGAAACCTGTTAAAATTTTCGCCTTTACACAGGAATTGCAATGAAGCGTACTTCGACAAACAATGTCTGATGTCCCTTTTTTATATAAAACTGACCATCCAAAACGTTATGAAATTGTTCAGTTCCACATATAAGTTTGTGGAAGTGTAAGTACGTGTCAAGCTCGAAGACTCACATATGGTGTGTATGACACCTGTTGTTACTCGGGGCTTGCGGTCCCTGTTTTAAGTATTTCGTGCTGGAAGCGGGAACTGATGAGAGAGGGAACTATTTCATCGGTATTGAAACCAACTTACAAAGAACATGCATTATTATGCAACGTATCGCTAACAAATAAAATTGTGTTGCTCGACAAATACATATATTTTTTAATTATGCATTGAGAATACGTTTTTGTTTAAACCGGTATCACTTCCGATTCTACCTTTTTAATATGGGTATTTTAAATAAATTATTATTAATTTTTTGTACAGTTCTGACGCACAATAAAAAAATGATAAAAAATTGATAACTTTAGTGACAATTTTACAATTAAAATAAATTAAAATTTAAAAGTGCCATTTGAAAACAACAACATTTTAACTAGAATAACTATTTAAAGTACTTTGTACATTTGCATGTTTTTATTACATGAGAAAATCACAGCTAAATAAATAATACATCAGTGGATTCAAAATCTACATTTTGCTAACATTGTCTAATAAATAATTCACATTATTTGCGAGTTTAAAGACTGTGCGAAGATGGAAACATTTTAGAAAACAAAAGAGGAATGATACCGAACAATCAAACTTCGAAATTAACCGCAGCAATTCAAAATGTCGCTCCGGTTTCCGGTTTAAATACATTTTTTTGCAACCAGTTCATGATATCATTCAATACAAATTATATTTGCAGTCAGGGTTTTTGGCCACCACGCTAGAGGTCTCGGGTTTGATTCTCAGGGGGGTCAAAATAAATTTTAAAGTAATTTTTCACCCTAATATTTATTTAAAATCATCCTGGACATACCTGAGGCGCATGACTGACTTTATGTAATTAATGGGCACTGCAATGATACTATGTAGTGCCCTTTGCTCCATTGGGTGGGGATAAGGGTAAGAAGAAAAATAAATGTTATAAAACAACATTTGAGGTTTTTTTTAACAGTAATCGTATTTGTATTAAAAATTTGTAATTATGATGTGAATAATATAATACATGGAGTGTTATTTTAAGGCTTAGTAGCTTATAAAATCAAAATAACTTACAAATACAATACATAAATCAATTTAAATTAAATTTATTTACAATCTTTAAAGTTTTTCTGGGTAAAGTATAATTTTGTTAAAAAGAGTAATCTTTTGTTACAATTCCTTCTATACCTTAATAAGCCAAAGAGTGAAATTTATAGATGAAGTTGGTGAGCATAAATATTTCTGTATTCAAAGTATTTTTGATGGAATATCACGTACCGGGCATAACAAAAAATAAATTAAAAAAAACTCCACATATCACTGACATTATCAAATAAATTTCACATTAAAAAAGTATTATTATTGTGAATTTTACAAATTTCCTGAAACATTGTACCAAGTCGAATACTTTTGGTCTCTTTTGAATAGTTTTCAAGTTTGACAACTGGAGATTTATCTGAACACCCTTCAATATAAATAATATGAAAATTTATCGAATATTTTTACAAGACTGAACAAATGCTTAACGATAGAGAAAATTCCATTAATTTAGTGTAAGAAGAAAAATGAGTGCTTATGATTTAAGTAATAGACACGAGAAGTAGATAAAAAAGGGTTCTTCTTAAACTTAAGGTAAGGTAAGGGTAGATACTTATTTATATTTTAATAAGTAACTGATATATTTTTAATTTGTGCGTTGATAGATTGAACTCATACTGATTGTTCTACACTTCAATATGGTAAATAATACATTAGTATTGGATTTTTTTGTATGTATTTTAAATGTATCTTTGAAATTGTACAAATAAAAATTAAACGGACACAATATTATAGTTTTATCACAAAGTTTTTAAAGTTAGTGCGAATTTTGATGAACACAATCACAAGCCTCTGAGCATAAAGACACTTGTTTTCCTGGTGAATATAAATAAATAAATAAAAAATTGGAAGTACAGATTGATAAAGGCGAAACAAACACAGGATTTAGGAGTACCTAATATTGACTAGGAAATGTTTAAAAATAATATCATATTTTATTTACGAGCCTAATAGTAAGTTTTAATTTAAATGGCAACATAAATTTTTTGACATCAAAAACATTTTTAAAAAATCATCAAACAGTTTTTTGATGTGTTTTTTTTTTTCAATTTCGATGTCGTTAGATTTATTTTGTGGTAGATTCCATTTATATGAACTTAAACAAAAACATGAAAAAAATTATAATGTAGGTCGAGATATTCATTCACCGCATAGCTTACAATTCCCGAAGGTACACTTAGTAAATGTTCCGATTTTGGTTTTTATTTCTTTTTTACTGACAAATATTGTACATGCGGATCTCGAGGTGATTTATCATATTACGAAGGCATGGGCGAGACCGAGTCTGGACGAATAGAAAAGTTCGCGCCTCCTCAGGAAAGGAGAAGTGTGACAACGAAATATGCTGCGAGCGGAGACACGAGCTCGGCGCGGGCGCTGGTGCGGCTGGGCGGGCGGCGGGCGGCGGTCAGGAGAGCGGGTAGGTGCAGGCGGAGGCGGCGGGCGGCGCGGGCGGCGGCTCCTCGGCCGGCAGCACGGCCGCCAGCCGCCACTTGTCGCGCACCTCCTCCACGCGGCCCAGCGCGCGCACCACGTTCAGGCCGGCCAGCTTCAGCACGTCGCGCTCGCTCCACGCCGGGTCGGCCAGCAGCTCGGCCAGCAGGTGCGGGTAGCGCGACACGTCCTCCAGCCCCGTCGGCGTCATGTTGATCCCGTCGTACCCGGCGCCGATGCCCACGTGGTCGATCCCCGCCACCTTGCGGATGTGGTTGATGTGCTTGATGACGTCCTGGATGGTCGCCGTGTCGTTGCACGTCACCAGCTGCGAGAAGAAGTTCACCATGACGACTCCGCCGTTCCTCGCCACGAGCCGCAGGATGTCGTCCGGCACGTTGCGCGTCGAGTTGCACAGCGCCATGGCCCCCGAGTGGGAGAACACGACGGGCGCGTGCGACGCGTTGAGCGCGTCCCGGGCCGTGCTGGCCGCCACGTGCGACAGGTCCACCAGCATGCCGAGGCGGTTCATCTCGCGGATGACGGTGCGGCCGAAGGGCGTCAGGCCGCGGTCGCCGCCCGCCGCGCCCGCCCACGGCGTGTCGCACGTGTGCGTGACGGTCAGGTAGCGCGCGCCCAGCCCGTACAGCGAGCGCAGCACGCCCAGCGAGTTGCCGAGAGAGTGTCCTCCCTCCACGCCGATGAGGGAGGCGATGCGGCCCGCGCGGTGCGTGTCCAGCAGCTCGCGCGAGCCCGTCACCAGACTGAGGTGGCGCGGGTTGAGGTCGATGAGCCGCTTGATGACGTCTATCTGTTCGAGGGTGAGCTGCACGGCGTCCGCGTGCTGCGCGCCGCAGGGCACGTAGGCCGACCAGAACTGCGCGCCCACGAGGCCGGCGCGCAGGCGCGGGATGTCCGTGTGCGACCACTGGCTGCGCGCCCAGGGCTCCACGCGGCCCAGGTCCGCGCTGAGGTTGAGGCCGCCGATCTTGTTGCGCAGGAACTTGCGCACGTTCCAGGCGAGGTCGTTGTGGCCGTCGACGAGCGGGGAGTCGCGCAGCAGGCGGCGCACCGTGTCGAGGCGCGCCTGCGGGGTGTCGCGGCGCCCGGGGCCGCCCAGCGCGAGCGGTAGGCCGAGGCCGGCGGCGAGCGCGGCCAGCAGCGCCAGCGCCACGAGCCACAGGCGCCAGGGGCGGGCGGGCGGCGCGGGGCCCTTAGCGGGCTCCCCGCTGGACGAGTAGCTGCTGGACGCCGAGTCCGCCGGCAGGAAGTGGCCCCCGTTGCAGCGCTCCGCCACATCCGGCAGATCTCGAGCACCCTGAAACGGAAATCGAACAAATATATTTTTTTTCCTTAAATATCCGCCATTTTTGTCATATGACAGGTGACACTTATCGCTTTATTTGCGAGTATGATGATCGAAGAAAATTAAGTCTATAACAGTAGCGTGATTTCCGTAACCTTTCTAGCGCGGCTGTGAAGGAACGTCGGGGAATGCGGAAGCAGGAAGCGGAAACGGAAACGTGACCGCTAAATTAATGGGAATTTCAGTCATAAATTACGGAAATTTATAAATACCCCTGAGCACTTATGGTTCTGAAACAGATTGGAGTTATTGCTTTTATTACTGCCAGTATAATATAATCTAGGTAACTTTAAGATACATTACATATTGTATTTTACGGTGCTGGAAAATATTTAATTTAACCACTAAATGACCCGAACAGATTTTCAATCAATGACCCTCTTAATATAAAAATATATACCAAAACTATCAGATATAACTAACCGAAGGTATTTTTATTTATATTTAAGAGATCTCTTAATAAGAAGATCTAAAACCCATATAAAAGATAATAAAATACAGTAAAATAATAAAAAAAATAACTGTACACAATTATGTATTGTATAAGTATGTCTGTTGTACTTAAGCATGTAAGTATTTCAGCTCAACACAAACTATGCCTAAAAGGCCAAAATGCAAATAAATTAATCGTTCATTTATACATGAGAAATTAAGAAATAAAATAAACATATATTTCACAATTATACTCGTAGATTGAGACAGAAAAGCTGTAGTATTACAACAGCAATGCTTAATTGATTGATTAGGCGTTTAATTTGTAGAAATCCATATTTATATTATATTATTAGATTAAAACCAATATTTCTAGCTTTTCCACTTTATTTTTATTTGACCAACGACCGGGTTTCGTCGTTACCGACATCATCAGACTGGTGGGAGGCTATACAAATTCTTATGTTATATATAAAACAAGGCAGGAGTTGATAACCATGATTTGATATAATTTTATTGAGAAATTAATTTAAATCATCGTTATCATGGTTATTATCATGGTTATTAATTAAATCATGGTTATCAACTCCTGCCTTGTTTTATATATAACATAAGAATTTGTATAGCCTCCCACCAGTCTGATGATGTCGGTAACGACGAAACCCGGTCGCTGGTCAAATAAAAATAAAGTGGAAAAGCTAAAAATATTGGTTTTAATCTAATAATATATTAAAAATGCAATTCCATCACGAAGTGTCAGTGGATAGTATAAAACCATATTTATATTTTTAATATTTTAATCAAACACCCTACAAAACTGTTTTATTTTATTTAAAAATATATTTTATAATAAAAACTAGTGATAATTGTTTCGCCTTGTTAAGGCATTCTCAAACTAATTTCAGGAGTTTATTTGAGGTGCCCTAAAAAGGGGAAACAATTATCACGAAAAATTTTCTTTTTATGTTTTTAAAAATAAAAAGAATAATTTAGTGGACTCAAAAAGTGTTTAATTTAAATATTTTTGATAAAGCGATGTAAACCCATAACCAGAAATTACGAATCAAAAAAGAGTAATCAAATATACGTGGTAAATACCTACATACCTATCTTCGTCACCAAACAGCGATACTCTTCATATTATTGCAATGTATAGATTATTGTAACTAACTTACTATCGTGCCGTTTCTCCGCGGGGTAGGCAGATACAAAAGAACACCACACCACTCTCTCGCAAACATTTTCCGCCTTTTCCACACTCATGGATCTCCTCATACATACCCGCCGTTTATTCCGACTACTGACTACTTTTAAATAGACGTACTTGATCATGCCAAGTTTTCCTCGTTCTTCCTTTGCTCCTATTTTCAACTACATTCGTCTTTTAAATATGATTTGCTGTTATTTCCTCATTCACTTATTCCACATATCCAAACCATCTCAACACGCGTCTCTTAGTTTTTTTTTCACAATTCGAATCTATCATACATCGTTTTGCCACACATTCGTCTGAGAGATCGCATTTCGGCTGTAATCAGTCTACTTTCATCTCTTTTTTTACCAACTCCGTGCTTCACTTGCATACTTAGATTAATAAAAACATATTTAATTAGCTAGAAGGAACAAAAATCCACTAAATTATTTATAAACCTTGTAAAGCAAGGTAAATAACAAATGCGATTCCATTTTTTCAAATTAAAAAAAAAATACTTGGATTATCGTAGACTTCCTATTGGCATGGTGGTTAGTAAGGAAAAGAGATAAATCGTTCTTTTATATCTGGAAGGAACATTTTTTTATTTTTTTTATTTTATTTTTTTTTTTACAAAAATACATTTTTGAAATACAAAATAGGTAAATATACAGAACATCTTATATATAACGTTTCTACCTCTCTAATAAAGTAGATACTTGTGTTTAGAGAGGGAGTTCGTTTCACATTTATTTTTATTTTTTTTTATAAACTAAGTAAATTAAAACAAAGTAAATTAAAATTAAAAATAAAAAATTAACAAGGTAAATTAAAAATTAAAAATAAACATTCTTTGGTATGGAGTCTAGGAAGGGGTGAGTCTTAAATATTTTTTAATTTTAGTTTTAAAAGTTTGATAATTTTTTATAGATTTTACATGAAAGTACTATTACATTAAACTGATCCAATAAAATAATAATTAGCAAAGCGTAAAACATTTGGAACATTACACGGCATAATAAATGAAAAGAAACACTGGCAATAAATTTTATTAATGTTTGTTGAGAATAGAAAAATATAAATCGGCGGTAGTAATTTGCGGATAAATAAATTCACTCACGGCTTTATTTCGCGGTCGGCAATGTATGTCAAAACGCTAAAACGTTTACACTAAAACGAATGGTATTGGTGATTCCACGGTAGCGTTAAGTGAAACCACAAAACCGGTGGTAATTTGCAATGGGTTAGATTATAGAAATATTCTACAATACGACATCATTAAAACTTGCCCTTTCTATTATTCTTTCACGACAATTAATAAACTTACAATATTTTGAGTGTGTCCAAACACTTGTTCATAAATCTATTTAGTTGTTTTTCATATTATTTTTTGCCATGTCAAAAAATAATATGAAAAATAACTCCTATAATTGGAGATAATCCAGATTTGTGAACAAGTATTTGGACACACTCAAAATGTTATAAATAAATTAACTGGTCAAATTATAAGGTAAAATAATAAAAATGAAAATGATATTTTCTGGCGTTCCTCATGTATGTGATTATAATCCAGGATTCGGACCTCACATACTAATATAAGAGTTTCTGTATAATAATAATAAAAAGCTTGTTTACATCTCACCAATAGATGTATCTAGTTAAGTTCTAGTGAAGAACAAGGTTTCTAAATTGGTTCATATATATAGAACTTCCAAGTATTTGAGTAGTGTGGTTGTCAATAATGGGTAGAATTGGTGAATTTTACACGTGTGTAAAGTGATCACTTAAACCAGCCTATGATGGTCGCCAGCCCCTTAAATGCCCAGACTTCCATATTCTTCTTCATCTTTGATGAGATATCAAAAAATTATATGAAATTAATAAACTCTTTTGGTACTTAATTATAGATGGCAACACTAATCTTTAGGAATGTATATAAACCCTATCAAAACACAGAGAACAATAATTAAGGTCATTTAAAAAAGAATAAAAAGCCTATCAAACAAATTTATTCTTTTTCAATATTCCAAGTCCCAAAATTAGAAACCATTAACCAAAAAACAGCCATTCTCCAACTATTTAAGGGGGGAAAAGATACTTTGTTTATTAATTCACTGATTGACCACCTTTTTATGCTACGTTACCAGGCTCGATGTTTTGGGTTCGATTTCTAATGGATTTTTTTTACTCTATTATTCATTTAGAATTTACCTGAGGCGCAGAGATGATTTGATATGTGACGTTGCTTTTATGTATTTAACGATCAACTTGACACAGCTTTAATAGATTCAAACGATTAGTTTACAAAGCAACTGTAGCTGCCGAAACTAATCGTCAAAAATAAGCATAATAAGTGGTAAAAAACTGGTGTTTTTTACCACTTATTATGCTTAATAAATCATGTGTTACCACAAAGTGAATGCCGAAACAATAAATAACATGACATTGTTTCAATTTGATGCAGTGCCCTATGCACCATTGGGTGCGGATAAGTGTGAGAGGAAGAATAAACTACACGAAGACGAGTACGCTTTTTTCGTTTCGTCGCCTATTTTTCATCCATTTTTATTCATTCCATCGCGTTGTGATGGAAGTACCCGTATGTACGTAATCTAGATTGAAATACGTTATTCTATAGTGCGCTTTTCTTGGGTAATAGATGTCAACACCTGCTTGGCTAAAGTATCACCATGTATCCGGGAAGTATGAGAAGAGAGAGCACTGCGCCGATACAAACTATATTTTTATTTTATATTTATTTTTAAAGTATTAAGTTTGTGGTCAGACATTTTTACTAAATGTTCGTGATGTAAGTAAATAAAAAATATAAACAAAAACCCTTATCCGCACCCCAATGGTGCATAGGGCACTGCTTCATATAAACGCAGTGTTATCTTGATCGTTTACACGTGAAGGAAAGGTGATCAGCCTTCCGCTTCAGGTACCAGTCCAGGGTAATATTGAATAAATATTATAGTGAAAAAATCACTTATATTTATTTAACCCCCCTGGGAATCGAACCCGGGACCTCCAGAATGGTAGCCGAGCGTGCTGACCATTACACTACGGAGGCGGACGATGTAATCGTGATGTAAGTACAAGTATAAAACATCTCATTAGGATTTCACTCTTCTGGTTTCTAAACGAGGACCCCAAAAGATGGACCCCAACATTTTCACAATGAAGACCTTTGGGAGAACAAAAGCGGTGTCGGAAGACCCCAAAAGAGATGGTCCGACGAAATAAAGTAGTCGTTATGGGGGGTAGAAACTGGCTGCAGACAGCAACTGACCGAAGGAAATGGAAAGAAGGGGAAGAGGCCTATATCCAGCAGTGGAGGTCAGAGGGCTCATGAAGAAGAAGAAGAAGGTTTCAAGACATACTCGTCTCTTAGTTAGACATGTTGGCCTTCGGTCTTATGTGCGTGTTGGTCTTCTGGTCGTCCAAAAACGTAACTGAATAATATTTAGTATACTTATAAAAGTGTGAATGTTGTAGATAATTTGCAAGCTGGTGTAATATGATTGTCCTGACGAAGAGACGGGTACGAAACCGGTATACCAAAATCTCTGTGAGTGGTTATTTACTAACATTACAAACATTTGCAAACAAATTTATTCATATTTTTATTTATTTTATTTATTTGAGCTTCATGTACAATAAAAACTATTTATACCTACATTGGCGGGCTTATAGCTACAAACCGATTTATTCCAACCAACCAAAAACATTCTACTGTTGTTGGTCAAAAAGTTTGATACCTTATATAACTGTGTGCAATCAGAGAGTAGATAGTGGTTGAACATAAAAAAAAAACATAAAATACAAATTACTCTTTTAATAATTAAGCAACTACTTTATATTTTATTAAAATGTATGAAAATTACAAATTGGTTTTATTTTGGTTTGGTTTACCAAACATTTTGATTTCCTCTTAATCTGGTTAAGAGATTATCGCAAATCTGTAAAATTGCAATACATCAGACGTGTTTAACTTTTTATGGAAATCGGTTTGATTTACGTTAAAATAATTTAATTATGCGTAAATGGTAATCACCTTAAAAACGTCATCAAATCATAAATATTATGAATTTAAAGTGCTAAACCCCTGTGTTTTATGTACAGTATTTAATAATATTTGTAATGTTTTACTTTAAAAAAAATGCAAGTGTTTAATTTTTACGTTAAAAAATATAACAATATAACTTATTTATTTATTGATTTGGCGTTTAATTTGTAGAACTCCATTTTAATTTATGTATTAATTTTCGTTTGATTCGTTTGATAATGACATTCGTTTGATAATGCCCTAACAAGGCGAAACAATTGTCACGATATAATTTTTTATGTGTTTTTATTAATAAAATACAACTTAGTAGACTCAAAAAATCTGTGTTTGATTTAAAATTCATACATAAAAAAAAACAATATAACTTATTTGTTGAAAATTTAGATCATATTATATTTTGATACTTTGCGCCAAACTTCATGTATAGATTATTGTTTTACGATATTTTGTTATGAAATCAAGTATGGATTAGCGTTACGCAAGTGATCACTTTAGCCAACCTATAACAGGTTGTAAGCTTTGTCAATATCCAGAAATTTTATTTTAAACATTGCTTCGTCTCGGTGGTAGATACCTAAAATAAATCTTGATAACATTCCCAGAAGGTATAAATCCATAAAATGTGTTTACAAAGATTTGGACGCATTATAAATTTCAGTATTGAGATAGAAAAAGGAAAATATTAATTAAATTTAGAAATAATTGTAAGGATGCTAATTAAATTTGAATGGCAAGGAGTTTTGTCTTAAATACAACTTTTAGATGGGATAATTCCATGATCTGCGATCCTTGAATACATTATCCTCTCCCGAGTCTAACCTTATTTAGAGACTAAATCTCCCTCGTCGATGTCAGTGTTATGATGGATTATCAGAGATTTCTCTGATATCTACCCGCGATAGTCTGTTTGCTGTTTCTCTCCAAACTCTTCTCGTGAATTGTGAACTGTGATTATGACAGATTGGTCTACATAACACCACATAATGCTACAGTATCCCGATATTATATTAATATTATCCGTCCGCAGCGTCAGCGCCGAGGTCTCTTGCTGAGGGAAATTTATGAGTGTCATCAGCACTGTTCGCAGAACGAAAGGCACCTGGGGAAGGGAACTTATTGTTGTTAAAACGCGGATCGAGAAACTATGTATTCTGCCATAAATAATATGAGTAAATGTAATTTCATAAGATAAGTTAACATACATCCTGTTACAGAGCAAATAAACAATAAAAACCATGAGGTGTTATTCTTTAAGATTCATGAAATTTACATCATTTTGAATGTGTCCAAATACTTGTTCGCAAATCTGGATTATCTTCAATTATAGGAGTTATTAATAACTTTTAGAGATAATCCAGATTCGTGCACAAGTATTTGGACACACTCAAAATGTTGTAAATAAATTAACTGGTCAAATTATAAGCTAAAATAATAAAACTGAAAAGGACATTTTCTAGCGTTCCTCATGTATGTATATGATTATAATCCAGGATTCGGATCTCACATACAAATGAAAGAGTTTCTGCTTAATAAAAAGCTTTTCTCATCTGACCATACTTATCTTTAGTGAAATTCTAATGATTCAAGTACTATGTTTAAAATTTGAACAATATAAATAGAGGCTTACACTGATTTGTATGTAAATTGTAATTTCCATCACTGTAATATACACTTGATAATATAAAATAAATTAAAAAATGAAAAATTAGGAAGCTTTTGAAACATGCTATAAAAAATATGAAATTTTCACTTATTCAAATTTGTTTCTGATGATTTGAGCATTTTTTCAAGTAACATATTTCTATTCCAAAATACTCTATTCATTGTCTTCGCTTATTTTTACTTGTACATACTGAATAAAATATTCGTCAGATGAATATGTTTAATCGGTTTGAGATAAATGTATCCATCGAAATTCTACAAAATGGCCTGAAGGTATGATTATGTAAATAGTGGAGAATGAAAATGGTTAGATGAATACTAGTACATAGCCAGAGGGAGGAAAATGCTACGAATTTTTCGGGCCTCTTTCAGTATAACTTCCCAAGCTTTGTGTTTCCCGAAAGTGTAATAATAACGGTAACATTTTCAGCTGTCAGTACATTTATCATTCAGCAAAACTTTTGACCTAAATATTCCTTCCTAGAGAAAAATGATTTTAGTTTCCCGGCGGTGAGGCGCTACTTTACGCGGTCCGCAATCATAGGCCAAGAATCCCAACTTCGGCACATTTATGAAACTTCCTGAATTATTTAACCGTATGAACATTGTGACGAAAATATATAAATTAAGTGCCGTAATAAATTATTAAAGAGAAAACAAATTATCCTAGAAATGCCATCATTTCTCCGAAATTGTCCATTGTTTGTGAGAAATGGTTAGCGTGTTTAGCTACCGTGCTGGAGGTCCCCGGTTCGATTCCCGGGAGGAAGGGGTGAAAATAAATATGAGTGATTTTACACTCTAACATTAATTTAATATTACCCTGGACGGTCCTTGAAGCGCAAGAGTAATAAACTTACTTTTATGTAAGTAACAATCACGACAGCACTGCGTTAATGCAGTGCCCTATGCACCATTGTGTGCAGATGAGGGGCTAGAAAAAAGAAAAGACGTCTTTCGTTCTTTTTTCTTTGTATGTATGAAAACGTAATTACAGGGTGATATTAAATAATAATAAATATTTGCGTCCCGTAGTTCGAGAGGTTTCACTCAGAAGTTTCCATTACGGTCGCAGAAGCTTTTATCAACGAAGCACAAAAAAAGCTCCGAGCTTTTACACGGATCCTCGCTAAGGCTTTGTTCCCGCAGGCATATATAACGTACTAAGGTCCTATAATGTATAACGTACACGTATGGGAACTGGGGAGGTGCTACCCACCCGAATTCTTTCCAAGCACACCATTGTGCGGTGAGGACTGAGAGAGCTTGGTAATGGAAAAGGTACAGAAGAAAACCACGGAAAATATTTCATTTAAATCGTACCATTTTCCATTTGTCATATTCACGTTACTTGATACAAATCAATTAATACGTAATTTGTACACCAACAGATACCTTGTCACTAAATACTTTCTGAGTATTTATTCTCCATTTTATAATGGATCAATTTAATTTATTAGCTTATAACATGACAAATATATTATACAGTGTTTGAAAATGATGCGGAATGAATCACAGCAGATTTTAAGAAAAAGTGGTATTTACTAACTAAAACATTAATTAAAAATAAATATATTAATTACAACGGGATAAATTTAATTTATTGGTTTTCTACTCTCTTTCGCTGCTCGCTGATTGTGACGATTTTTATTGCAATATTCTTTAATTTTATTGTACATATTTTTGTTTATATTGTTAAAGGAATTAGCCGTAAGTATTAAAAAAAAAACATTCTATCAGTAAAAGCACTGCCCTACTTTCAATCAAAAATTATAATAATGAAAATAAAAGGGTCTATGCTACATAAAAACTTTCTCAATACTACACAGATTTCTGTTGTGAGTTCATATGTACGTTGTCATGGTATAAATGATACATCTGGGATTTCTAAAAATTAGACTAGTGTGGTCGTCAATCATGGGTAGAATGGTAAATGTTGCACGTATGCTAGGTACTCATTTGACCAACCTTTGACAAGTTATAAGTCCTTTAAGTACCTAGATTTCCATATTCTTCTTCTTCTATGTTAATAAGTCAACTACTTAATGGAGAAAACCCTGATTTGTGAACAAGGAGACACTCAAAATTTTGTGAACAAATTTACAGTTTTTATCACTACTACATGTATTATTTGACCAAGACCTGGTTTTGTCATTACCTACATCATGAAACTGGTGTTGTCACTATCGATGTAATCCAGTCACTGACCGAATAAAATCCAAGCTGAAAAACTATATAATTGCTATATTATTTATTGATTTGGCATTAACTTTGTGGAATGATATGTTGATTTTTTTTTTTAAATTAAACACTTGATTATACCACTTTAAGAGTTTTATTTACATAAACGACTAGTTTCGAAAACTTACAGATGTTTTCATCTTCTGGTAAAAATTAAAACTAACGAGCAAAATATATTTTTTGTTCGTTTGTTTTAATTTTTACCAGAAGATGAAAACATCTGTAAGTTTTCGAAACTAGTCGAATAAGTATATAAATAAAACTCATAAAGTGGTATATTCATGTGTTTGATTTTTTTTTAAATATACGATATATTTACTGTTTAATTATAAAAAAATACAGTTCCATCAAGTAATGCCAGTACACGACTAAAGTAAAAAATATTTTGAGTGTGTCCAAAAACTTACTCTTCTTCATCTTTGCTGAGATGTCCAAAAATAATATTAAATATAATAAAGTAAATAAAATCAACTTGTTTTCAATCAATTTTACGAAAGGTTTTAAAAGATATTATACCCAAGTTACACCATATACATAAGTAACCAAAGTTAGATGTAAGAATTAACTAATAGGGTTGGTCTTCGGTGTAAATGTTTCAGAGTTATTACAAAGTTCCCTTTCAGCGAAAATCCTGAAAACTTGTCTCCGGCGATAATGATGATTCACATTAACAGTAGTAACTTTAACTCCATCACTTCTAACTACATAACAAGGAGGCCTTACTAAACCCAAACTGTGAAATAGACTAACAAAATACGTGTTTGTGTTCGCTTCCCTTACACAAACTTCTAAACTACGGACAAACGTGCTATTTTGTTTGGCCATGATATGTTTTGATACGTTGGTAATGAATAAACTAACGAAGTTTGTGCACAAAATGTTTCAATAATAATTTTTGAAAATTACACTTTATGGTTAGTTTTAGAAAGTTCTAAATGGATTATGTAAAAAAACAGGCAAATTTTATATGCAACATTTTTGGGGGTGTCCTAATCCTAGTTCACAAATTTGAATTTCTCAAACATTATTTGGTTATTTACAGGGATTGTGTACTGTAATAGAATGGTTAAATGATCACTTTCACACGTTTAAAGTGATCACTTACCCATGGGAAGAATGATGTGTAAAATAATCACTTAACTACCCTATAACAGGTCGTAAGCTCTATAAATACTCGAACTACTATATTCTTTTTATTTATGTTGAGAGTTAAAAATAAAATTAAAAAAATAACTCCAAAGTGATGAAAATCCAGATTTGTGAACAAGTATTGGATACACTCTAAAAGTTGTACATAAACTTAATATTTGGAAATATTGTCAATGATAACGTAAAAGATAATTTTACTAAACTAATTTGTAGATTGGTTTATCATTCAAAACATTATTTACCGAAGCTATTTTTAGTCTATAGTTTTCATTTTATTATTTGACGAGTTTTCACCCTCCAAGAGTGTTCAAGTCACGAGTCTGTTGCCAAACTTACAACATATTATCGTGGATGGTAGTACCTCATAAAAAAGAGTATAAAACCATTTCGTTGATGTTTCTCAAGTTTTCGAAATAACTTTTTTAGAGACACCCACACACCTGTCGCGAGAGAGACTCCTGAACCCTACAAGCGGAAAACCCCCAGTGAAACAAGTATAACTCAATTTTCAAAATGCTAAAAAAATTCCGAGGTCTTATCACGATAAGGAATAGACTAAAAAAAGGAATAAAATAATAACATCTCAACATTTATTTATATATTTAGAAATTTAACAGAACAGTTACATAAATACATATACAATAATGAGTAACAAAAAATAGTTAAATGTAACATTTCATTTACAAAAATTCACATATCGTAGTCATACAGGAGAAAGTGACCAAGTGCATTTTTTTAGAAAAAAGTGATCATTGACTATTTGATATCTTACTAGCTTAATATTGCCCTGAAAAAAATCCCAAAGGATTTTAAACTTGGAAGTATAATATATTGACTTGTTGAAAATGACTAACAGCTTGATGTTTATTTTCTTGCCAAGCAAAAGTGACGCAAATGGCCCTCCTGAACATTATACGTTTTGTTAGTTGGTCACTTTCTCCTGTACGACTACGATATGTCGTAATTTGTAAATACCTGGAAGAGGGGCGGGAGGAAGGAAAAGGGGAAAAGGGAAAGATCAAAGCTCAAGTCCAAGACAAATTATGTTAAAATTGGGACACACCACGATATAAACATCGACTGACAATGTCGAGTAGAACATCAAAATTCCCATATTTATCGTGGACCAATTTTGATGAACGTAAGTATAGGAACCATGTTTAGAGTTTGTTTTACTCGTGGGAAGCGCTAGGGTGTCAGTTGTCCTGGTAATCCGACCGGGAACTCTAAAACTTATACGTAATTCAACATAGATGAAGAAGAATATGGAAGTCCGGACATTTACAGGATTACTTTTCCTTTATATAGCATCGAATCGATCCGATGACAGAGGTCAAAGAAAAATAATCAAATTTTTTACAGGAAGTCATATAACAGGCACCTCAGCTAAAATAATCTTTTCTGGGGGAAACCTTTTATGGTTTCTAAATCTGGCTTTGTTCAGTAAAAAATAAACCACTTCTGTTATACAATTTCTTTAATTAAATTAAGCAATTTGGAGCGAGGAAATTAATTTGTTTTCCCCAAAACGAATTGTATATTACTTCATTCTGTAATGATTTAACCACAGCAAAACAAACGTGTCTCCTGTTTTCTCAATAAAGCATGAAGTATGGAGAATACCTACTGATTTAATTTTTGAGATCTCGACGTAGATGTCACAGAATATGAAAGTCTGGGTATTTAAAGACCTTACGACTGTCAAAGTTTAAGTAATCACTTTACGCAGTGTAACATTCATCAATTCAACCCATGATTGACAACCACTCTGGTCAAATTCTTGAAACTTCTATATTGATCAAACATGAAACACAGTGCTTGACTTCACCTAGCTTCACTAGAGACATCCATGGTAGGATGAAGGAAGCTTTTTATTAAGCAGAAACTCTTTCATTTGATTGTGAGGTCCGAATCCTGGATTTTATTCACAAACCTGAGAAACGCTAGAAAATATAAATTTAATTTTTTTAAATTATATGCTTATAATTTTATCAGTTAATTAAAAGGAATATTGCTGGCGCCGCTTGAATTAGAATGGTATTTTTTTAACTTAAAAATAACCAGCATAATTCATAATTACTGATAAATTTCAATAGAACCTCTGAAAAAGAATGTACGAAAAAA
Source organism: Brachycentrus maculatus (assembly GCF_059751285.1). Lineage (NCBI taxonomy): Eukaryota > Metazoa > Arthropoda > Insecta > Trichoptera > Brachycentridae > Brachycentrus > Brachycentrus maculatus. The sequence goes on from NW_028280874.1 coordinate 157,913, forward strand.
GCTTAAACCTTATAAGAAAGTTTTGCAAGTCTTTATTAAGGCAATAAATAAAATTTTAGATATCATCATTATATTTTCTCCAAAATCTTACCATTATTTTTTCTTATTCGAATTAATTTCCTATCCTAAATACCAAAATATGAGCCAAAACAAGCGTATAAAAAATATATTATTAAGTGATTTAGTATTCACTCGATGGAAAAACATGATGATTTAAATTTAAAAATGAAACACTTGTTTAAAAACACTTTTAAGTTTATAAATGTAAACGAAACTAGTTATTAAAACTATGGATGTCCTCGTCAACAGCTGAAAATACAAACTGAGTATGAACAGTTTGTATTTTCACATGTCGATGTAAACACCCGTAGTTCTCAAAACTAGTCATGTTTAATTTATTATTAGATTAAAACCAATATTTTTAGCTTTTCCACTTTTTTATTTGACCAGCGACCGGGTTTCGTCGTTACCGACATCATCAGACTGGTTATCAACTCCTGCCTTCTTTTATATATAATATAACAATTTGTATAGCCTCTCACCAGTCTGATGATGTCGGTAACGACGAAACCCGGTCGCTGGTCAAATAAAAAAGTGGAAAAGCTACAAATATTGGTTTTAATCTAATAATAAATTAAAAATGCAATTCCATCACGAAGTGTCAGTGGATAATGTAAATCTATTAGTCATGTTTAGATACACTTTCTTAAGAAGTGTTTATGTTTAACATTGTTTAAATGTCTATGTAAACATACTTTCGAATCGTGGAAAATCTACGTACATAAGTTCATGTTACAAAAGTTGCATAAAATGTATCCCAGCACATTATTATCGATGAAATGATTCAATGTTATTCGTTACATATAATATTCGTCAATATGTGCTTGTTTGAATAAGAAATTGGTTTGATCGAATAACCGAGGACGCAAATACAATATCATGCTAAAGCACACAATATTATCATAAAAAAGGAAATTATGTGGTTTAATAAAACGATTTAATTAAAAGCGATTAAAAAAGGTTAATATGACTTAAAATGTATTTAACGTAGCAGGTATAATAAATCAAACAGTAAATTCTTGATACTAAAATTTCATCCCACGACGCCTTTGTGGCCATTAAAAAGATAATTAGAGCCAGGTGAAAATAAGACGAAAAATATTTTCCTAAGCCCTCCCGAGCAAAATTTATACATCATGGTAGGGCCATAACACTGATCTCGCGTTCTCGCTCACCTCCGGAAAACAAAAAAAGGAGGCTCGAAGAATACAACAGCCTTCATTAAAACTTTACAAGTCCACCGAAAGCCTTCCCTTCGAGAGAAGAGCCGTCTGGGAGGCTTCAAGGGCCGCCTGAATAAGGAAACGTGAACAGAAAACCTGAAAACTTACATCCGACAGGTTCTAGTTTGAATATTTTGGAGTTTTTCCGGATGAATGAAGGAATTTTCATTTGTAGCGTATTCATTACTGTAATTATTAATATTAAACAGGTAATAATTATCTTTACAAACTGCATATTTTAACAGCTGAATCTATATTATTTTGTGTCTGGTATAGTTTTCATGGCACTCAATTTATCATTATAATTTGAAACATATAAAAACTTTTTTTTTTTTTTTAATACAATGAAAAAAATCGACTTTATCATAGTAAAAAAATCATCAATCAAATAATACATGATCGGAATATAAAAAAAATCATTAAAAAAGAGTCAGTATAGGGAAGAATGTTTGTCACAAAATAATGAAATCAGTCGGTACAATATTTTGTGTTGTGTAAAAAGAGTTTTGAAAAAAAAAATCACAAATCTGGATTCAATTAGGAGGATTTTTTTTACATTATCGACATATCAACGTAGATGAAAAATGTTGTAAATAAAATAATTAGTCACACTCAAAATGTTGTAAATAAAACAACTGATGGAATTATAAACTACATAAAAAATAAATATCACGTTTTCAGGAGGGTCTCAAATATTCATCATATTTCATACTATATTGTGACCAGTAAAGTTGTCAATTATGGGTAGAATTGGTGAATGTTGCACGTGCGTAAAGTGATCACTTAAACCAGTCTGCAGTAAGCTCTGTAAATACTCAGACATCCATATTCATTGACATCTACGTTGAGATCTCAAAAATTAAATCAGTAGGTATTTTCCATACTTCATGCTTTATTGAGAAAACAGGAGACACGTTTGTATTACTCTGGTTAAATAATTACAGAATGAAGTAAAATACAATTCGTTTTGGGGAAAACAAATTACTTTCCTCGCGCCAAATTGCTTCATTTAATTAAAGAAATTGTAAAACAGAAGCGGTTTAATTTTTACTGGAGAAAGCCAGATTTAGAAACCATAAAAGGTTTTCCCTAAAAAAATATTATGGCCGAGGTGCTTGTTATATGACTTCCTGTAAAAAATGTTATGTATGTTTTTCTTAGATAATAAAATGAAAACTGACTTGTTTCAGCCATGGATGGTGCCGAGAGCTAGTATGTGATATAAGGCGTCAATTGAAGGATAAACACAACTTCCCAAATTTAAGTTGTCTAGTTGTCAATCATGGCTGGAATAGTAAATGATATATGTGAATAAAATGATAACTGAATTTGAAGTCCGAATTTGACCAAAATTTGACAAGTCGTAAGCCCTGTAAGTCTTAAACGCAGACTTCTATATTTTTGCATCCTTATTGAGATGTTTACAAAAGCATTGAGTTCAGTACCGTGAAAATTTTTACCTTACCAAAGAAAATTGGATGGCAAGTACAAAAAAAGTACCTAAATTCTCATCCACAAAAAGGTGTTTACTTTAATTTCCCGTGGAAAAAGTCGATGTTTGTGTTTCTGTTTGCATATTGAGCAGAAAGTTAAGAAAAATCTAAAGAGAAGAGGATAGACTTAAAGAAGTAAGTATAAATATGTATACATACCCATGGAGAAGCTAAAAGTTTAGCTCCCGGGTCGGTATTTTATTAAAGTTGAGAGAGAACAACGGATGGAAGGCATGTGACAGGGAAAAGAACTTAATGTTTATATTCACTTTGAAGTGTACAGACTGAGAGCCGACTTGTAAATATCCCATGAAAAGTTTTGCAATATTTTGTACATCAGAGCTTAAAAATAAAATACAAAGCATCCAGAAGTAACCCCCCCATATAGAATAAATTAAGCATTCTATAAAGTATTCCCAAATTATGTTGTAAAAGTTAAGGCAAGATACTGAATATAGGCTAAGGCGGAATATGTAATATTGATCCATTTCTTCTATCTTTACCGCAAATTTTAATGTCCTTATATTAGCGGATTGTGCAAATACATGTTGTAATACTGAAACGGTCCTGTTGTTAGAATAAACTTTACTTTTGATTTTATATTGGCAGTATTTAGTGCTTCTCGTAAAAGTTTGATATTGTAAAAAAATTATGTATTTTTTTTTGAAAACCTGAACCACACCCCTTAAAAAAATTTTATCTTTGAAAATCATAAATTTCATAGTAAATAACCGTCTTTACATATCGCTCACTCCTTTCAACAACGTCATTTATCAAATATCGTCAATTTTCAGTTGTACGTGTTTGTGGAATGCCCAGAAAATGTACTGTATTCCAGCAAAAGCGGCATATTTTTAACTTAATGTTTACTCGCTACAGGGCAAAAAGTGTTGTTTTTGCATTTTGAAGAAATGGTATTGTTTAATTATTTTATTAAATATACTAAATATTTTACAAATGGAGAAAAAACATTCAGGTTTTACCTAAAAACGATCTGTTACACAGTAAAAGTTCAATAATTGGCTTGATATTTATTTTTAATTCATTGTATTATATTTTTTACTTTAACTTTAAAACTTTTTTAACTTTAAAAACGATCTCCTGAAAAATCAAGTTTTATGATATATGACGTTGAAAGGAGTGAGCGATATGCTAAGAATCAATATAATATATTACAAAATGTATCCCAAAAGTATAGGCAGAGATCATATTTCCTGTCTCCAGATTATTCGACATTTGACGGGGATACACACTCTCAGTGATAGACGACGTTTGGGGTCCTGACATGATACAGGAAGAAGAAAAAGATACCATAAAGCCTATTGTATATTGCTTTGCATGTTATTTTAAAACGTTAATTAATAAAATAAAACAGTATTTTTAATATTTCATCATTGGATTCAGTAATCAATTTGTGATATTATCTATCTATTTTCAATTTAAATTTTACTTTGTTAATACCACTATTTCACTTTATTTCATTGTGACCCGTGTATGAATGCATTCCGGATATGGAAATTTAAAAATGATGCAGAATGCATCAAAACTCGTATCATTATAGATTTTAAGAAATAGTAGCATTAACCACGTTAAACTTAAATTAAAAATGTGAAACTTAATTTAAATTACCACAAAGTGACCGCCGAATTAATTATGAAAAAACGTTAATATGCGTATTCGATTTTTTGATGTTTATATACGTATTCGAAAATGATGAAATGTATTTAAGTGGGATATGGTAGTAATCGGTAGTAATATGGAAGTCATATTAATACGATAAATCAAAATTAAACATATTTTTCTACCTGTAGTTTTCAACTCTTGTCACACTCGACAATATTTTCCAATGGCCCTCAATGTGTCGCCTGTTTCGTTTGACCAGAAACCAAAAGTGAAGGGTTAAGTAGTCTCTCTCTCCCCGGCGTATCATTAATTAAGTTAAATTGCTCATAAGGCCGTATTTCAGTCCGGGATATGCCTTCATAGCAACTAGCTCGGAGCGACGCTGTTATAAATTGTATTTGGGCCGAAAGGTATGCAGTTATCACACACATTTCGCCGGGGTTCACAATTTAGCAAGTTACTCTGCCGCCCGAGAATCGGCTTCTGCCCAAACATTACGTCAATTAAATAAGGTTACACAATTAATTTGTATTATTAATTAGTAATGGGTCACACACAGCTGTAATAACCTGTTTATGTACACGTCTGACGGGCTTGCTAATGAGTAAACAAAATAACAACGCTTCCGAGGCATGGTGTTTATTAATTTAATACCTTGAATGTAAGTTGTTATTATTTATTGCGCAAATTTATCCTAAACATTAATCCCCAAATTTACGTACGAAAATGTTATTTTAACCTTCTTCACCCGAGGCATCAGAATATTATGCATGCTACAAAGAGAGGTATTTGAAAGACCCCAGGCATATTCATAGAAATATTGTATGCAATAATAATACGGAGCTAGCAACAAACGACGTGCATTCAGTATCGTGTTCACTGATCGACTAAGTGAATTGTGCTTTGAATGATCTGAAGTTCATGAATGTTGTCTCGCATCCACACAGTTGTGACACGCATTATTTATAATGAAATAAATAAAATGTCATAGGTTAATATGATAAACACACGATAACACGGACCTTTCGACCGTTGAATCAGGTATCGATGGATTTCAGCGTAGGTCTTGAGAATTTTTATCAAAACAATAAATTAAAAATCATATGTTTTGAATATTTTAAAACAAAAAAGACCCACGGATTACAATAAATATCAATCAAATTTATTTAATTAGTTAACGTTGTTTTAGGGGGATTTCAACCCCGCTCTTTGGTTCAAGTAGGTAAATGTGTTTTTTGTTCTAATAATGCCTACTTAAGTATTACTACGATGTAGAAGTGCTACGTTTTTGGATTTTAATTCAACGGTAGTATAGCTGTAAATTTTAAACGGTTTCCCAAGTAAACAACCATATTTAAAAAAAACTGATTTAATTTTAATGTTTATGTAACACTCTCCTTATCATTCATCGTTCACTTTGTATGGTATTAACATACTACACCACCATATTATAAATTGAATAATGTTCTTAAAATACATTTTTTCCTTGGTTTTCAATGAAAGAACAAATATCCCTACCACGGTAAAAAAATGAAAAATTAATATCGCCTAAAACAGCACCAAAGTCCCTCATCACTTAAATGTCCAAATACACCTAATCACCATAATAACCCGCATCTGCACTCAATGGTGCATTAAGCAATGTATCGTAGCACTGTTACTTTACCCGCTGAATACACGAAGAAAAGGTGATCAGCTCTGCGATTCAGGCATTAGTCTAGGTAATATTAAATACAAAAAAATGTGAGATGTTGCTATTATTTATTTACAATCTTTCTTCATTCATGAAATAAATAAAAAACAAACCGTTACCTACCTGCCTTCAGCTGTTTACCTACCTGCCTATCATCAGACAAGAAATTGTAGGTGGTGGAGGAAAAATATACTACTGATTAATTTAATGAATTGTATTTTTTTTAAATATATGTAAGAGCTTTTGGACTAATCTTGTATTTTAATTTATTTGATATAATTTATTTTTGAAGCACTAAATTTGTGATTTTAAATTTTATAATTAAAATGTAGCTTAGTTTTAAAATCACTATTAGTATTTTACATAAACTTAATAATAATATCTACCGATTTTGAAGCTAACCGCTTCTTTATCAAGACTGATTAATACTATGATTAATACTAATAATCAGTCTTGGTAAAGAAGCGGTTAGCTTCGAAACCGGTAGACATTATAATTAAGTTAAAGTAAAATATTTATAGTGATTTAAAAATAAAGTAACATTTTAATTAAATTACATTATATTCATGGAGTTTATCAACAAATAAAAATGAATATATTATGAATTGTTGATTACAAGTTTATTGTATTTTGTATGTGCAAGGTAATTTATTCCTGAATATAAAAGTAAATAGTCGTTTCGTACATTAAAACTTTTAACTTCAATAAGTTGTTTCACGTGCAGGACGAATTGAGATAATGAAGTTTCCTAACGAACTGCTAGAAATAGTTTTACAAACACAGGAAGTATTGTATATGTCACTATTTAAAACAGCTCTTCTATAACGATGGGAAGGGATTTACAATTTTAATCATTAATAAAATTTTTAATAAAATAAACTTTGAAATGTTGTCAAATGGTTAGATAAGGGCAAAAGAGTTTTTTTAATGTATTCGAGAGAAAAAATAAGTATTAAGATGGTTTGGACACGAGGACTAGAGAACGGTGTAACAGATTTACGAATAGAATGTTGCTGTAAGTAGAAGCTGGAGAAGGTCAAATAAGACATGCTGTGATCAATTACTTCTAATCCTTAAAATAATACAGTTTAAGAGTAGGAATAGCGAACGTTCATGTGCTCGTATAAGGAGATACTCGTATTAGTATGTGGAAGTCGCGAACCAAGTCTATTAAGGGGTTTGACAATTTTATTAATTCTCTGCTTACCTTGACGTAAAGTGGCGTGATCATATGTTTGTTTGTAATATAATGTGTAGGCAAAACATTTCAGATATTTTTATGTCTGTAAAACTCACTTAACAAAGACAATTCAATCATTTTTTCATACTATGTTTCAAAATGATGCGGAATGGATCGAAACTCGTGTCACAATAGATTTCAAGAAATACATAGTGGTATATACCAAATAAAACATAAATTAATAATGGATGGATATTACAACAAAGTGACTTCCGAATCAATAAATGATAAAATATATTTCATGTATTATATGATATATATGATTCGAATATGTTTCCTATTTTTAATGGTATCGTATTCCATCTAAAGTTTATAGAAGGTTTTGCAAGCTGCTTTAAAAAATAAGAACTTCCGTAATTGCAACAACTAATGAATGCCCGAGAGATAAGTAATATTTAAATGTCTTCCAGGCTACGACTTGTTGTATATAAGTAAATATACATGTATTTTGCATTTTATTTTCTGTTTTAGTTATAATAAACAGGAGCAAGCTCTCTCCGCTTTTTCAAAGAAGATTGCATCAGTAATTAAAAACAACGCTACTCTGTCGAGCAGGATGCTAGACTTGTTTGTTACTGGAAAAATTCACTTTTTGACTAATTACTTAATTTAATGAAAAAAGCTTAATTCGCGGAATTTCAACAGAACTTTAAGACTCATTTCCCTAGAATATTGCGCATTGGTTATGTTTTAACAAGCAAAAAGCCTTTTGTGGTTTAATCAATTAATTATGTAGGCAGAGATTTAGTAAGACCCAAAGGCTAAGATTTATTATTTTTTAATTATAAATTTGGGAATAAATATTATGTTTATAAAGATCTTTTGAACAATAACTAAGAAGTAGCATTATCCAACCAAAAAACATCTTAAATATTTAACATTTTCTGAACGGTGTGTCAAATAATACCACGGGGCTATGGAGGTTAATAGTGACTCAATTTAAATACACTCCTACATATTTTTTAAAAATTAATGTGATAATTAATATAATGAAACAACAACTTCAAAGCTTTTCCACTTGTACTACCATTTGATGATGATGATGGTAACGATGAAACCCGGACGTCTGTCAAATAAATAGTGATTTCATTTTATTTTTAAACACTATAGTAGAACCGTCACTCTGGTTGTGATCCGACCGTTCTCCAGCTTTTACTTTAGGATACATATAATTGATTTTTAGAGAAGTATTTTTTACTTCAGGTTAAACAAACAAAATAATTATCATTTGTTTGTATTATTTAACTTATTTTTAATAAAAAAAAACAGCTTTTATACGCAACATTTTGAGTGTGTCCAAATACTTGTTCACAAAATCTGGATTATCTCCAATTACAGGAGTTATATTCATATTATTTTTTGACATCTCATCAAAGATGAGATGTCAAAAAATAATATGAATATAACTCCTGTAATTGGAGATAATCCAGATTTTGTGAACAAGTATATGGACACACTCAAAATGTTGTAAATAAATTATCTGGTCAAATTATAAGCTTAATAATAAAAATGAAAATGGTATTTTCTGGCGTTTCTCATGTGTGTGATTATAATCCAGGATTCGGATCTCACATACTAATATAAGAGTTTCTGCTTAGTAAAAAGCTTCTTTACATCTCACCAATAGATGTCTCTAGTGAAGTTCTAGTGATTCATGAACAAGGTTTCTAAATTGGTTCATATATATAGAACTTCCAAGAATTTGAGTAGTGTGGTTGTCAATAATGGGTAGAATTGGTGAATGTTACACGTGTGTAAAGTGATCACTTAAACCAGCCTATGACGGTCGTAAGCCCCGTAAATGCCCAGACTTCCATATTCTTCTTCATCTTTGATGAGATGTCAAAAAATAATAAGCTTTTATACGGTTTATTGCCATATGTTTAATAAATATTCAAACGGTAATTTTTGGGTTCAGAGATTGATTATTTAATATTGAATTCATATTTTTCTGTACTTTCTGATAATCTCAGCTTTTCTGAGTTGTGACCTTAAATCAATTCCAAAGGTGACGAATTAAAGGGGTTCTCCTGTATACAATATGTAGTTTCACCACGAAATGTAAGTACAAAATTAAAATAAAGAATTTTTTATTTATTACTTTTTTATTTCAACGGAATTTTTCGAAAGCTTTGACGAGCTTAATTATTTCACAAAAATATTCCTTATAAAGGAAAAGGTAGAAAAAAGCCACGAAGAATTTAGGCCCGACTCTTTGATCTTTCTGCAATGAGTTTTGCAATGGCGCTGTACGTTTTCTGACGAGAATAGGGGTGTGAGGTTTGGAGAAGGCGCATTTTGGAGACCAAAGAGATGAAATATTAAACGAATGCGTAGAAAGTCGGAATTAAGAAATATTTTTAATATCTGTATAATCGGCAGCAAAGGAGGGCGGGAGGTTTTCGCAACATTTTTGAGAGATAGAAGTTTCATCTTACATGTACAAATTCCGTTATATTTATTAAAACGTATAAAAAATTGCAAAAATAAATAATAATGTCGACATAATCTGCGATTCAAGAAGTTAGTCAATGGGTTCTTAACACTATGTTATTATTAACTTTATTTATTACTGAAATTGTAAATATGGTAAAATTAATAAGATGAAGTAATTAGATGACTTTCAATAATCCTATTAAGTAATAATAAAATAGTAAACCCAAGAAGAATTCAAAGAATCAATGTGTGTGTGTGTGTGTGTGTGTGTGTGTGTGTGTGTGTGTGTGTGTGTGTGTGTGTGTGTGTGTGTGTGTGTGTGTGTGTGTGTACGAGTGTGGGCGTATGTGTATGAGTGTGTGTGTGTGTGTGTGAGTGTATGTGCCTGTGTGTGTGTAGGTGCTCGTGTGTATGCGTGTGAGTGTATGTGTGCGTGCGTGTGTGTGTGCGTACGTGCGCGTGTGTGTATGTACATATGTTTTTCTTTATGTAATATTGATTTTACTTCTTTATTTGTTTTATTGCAATGTTAATTATTTTACTCATTTTGATGTAATATATTTTACTTTTTTCACTGTTATTTTATGTAATGTATATATCATAGGAGCTTAAGAGGCTTTCAATAAATGAAAATATTGTAAATAAATATTTTAAAAAAACAATAATCCTTTTTGTTATTAAATTTAATTATTGCATTGGTAAGTTGAAATAATTATTATTTTAATTTTAATAAAAATATACAATTAACTACAAAACTATCATGATTCTAAAATTGATGATGAGAGTTGACTGAGATACAAAGGGCTCAAGAAGAAATTTTCCGCTCATATTTTTTGTTCAAAATTTATCAAACTATATTTCATACCCAAGAGTGCCCATTAGTACCTTTTGAGTTGACCTTTTGATGTAACTGTAGACGTAATGATGATTTATCGAGCATTTGACAGTTCTCCTCGAAATAATTTGTCCAAATAATGTGTTACGTCAGCCAGATGACGTCATGTCGCTTTAGCAATCTGTGCCCAAAGTACTTTCTTCGCCATAACAAATTGTATGAAATAATATTCAATATAATTTTTTACACTGGTGAGGCTGTTTAATGTTTTTGCTAGTATATAAACACACACACACACACACATTTTGTCCACTAAGGAGATGACATCTCAAAATAGACGAAGAGTATGGATATTTACAGGACTTACATACAAACTATCGTAGACTGGTGTTACATTCACCATACTACCCATGATTGACAAGCACAGAAATTCAGAATTCAGATATAAATATAAATTTATAAATACACACACACACATATATATATATATATATATATATATATATATATATATATATATATATATATATATATATATATATATATATATTACAGGACTTACAAACTATCATAGACTGGTGTTACATTCACCATACTACCCATGATTGACAAGCACATAAATTACATATGGTAGTATAAATATACATGCTAATATAAGATAGCTGGTACTTAGTAAGGTAGAGTAGGTGCTGATTGCATTTTTATATGTCACGCGGGTAAGTCTATATGGAAGGCATTCCCCATATATATGTGTGTGTATATATACATAAAATAATATAAATACATTGAATGCAGTCAAAATGCGTTCCATTAGACAAATGTGTGGCAAAACGTTGTGCGATAGATGTTCGAATGGTGATATAAGAAAAGAATGCTTGACTTATAGAAGCATTTTGGGTAAAAGTAAAATAAGGTTTGTTGTGATGATTTGGGCATGTGTATCTAATGAGTGAAGAAAGAGCAGTTAAACAAATTTATGAGTCGAATGTGGTTGGTGATAGAAGCAGACGAAGACCAAAGAAAACTTGGAATGATCACGTATTTCAAATGCTTGAATGTGTTGTCAAGTCAGGAGTTGGAATAATCATCTGGTAAGTATGACGAGATATATGAATGTGAAAGAGGTAAAGATTGTTTGCAAAAACAGATTCTATTTTCTCTGCCTACCCCTATGGGGAAACGGCATGACAGTTAGTTAGTTATTTGGTTTAAATATAAACAATCAAGTTGACAGTGTCAACCATGAAAATCGACCATTCAAATTCTATTGCAAAAGTTCGCTTATTATATGAAAGTTTCAAACTTAAACTTCGAATAAAAGTATGGTATCTCCGTTCTGTTGTATTCAACGGTCGAAATCCGTCTGGGCTTTATAAGGCAGGTATTCACCACAGATTATGCCAAATTTCGACATTCATACCATCCAGAATATGTAGATTTCCCTCGAGATTTTTTGGAAAACCTCTCATTGCCAACAAAAGTATCAACAATAATATTTTCACTTTAAACTATGATAATCTCATCTTTTTTTTACGTGGATCTGTTTAAAACACTTGCTTTTAGAAATAAAAAATTGCGTTTTTTTAAGATTAACTTTTTTTACGCAGTCTCGCGTTGTTTTGACTCAGTAAGGTGAAATGGAAAAGAAAGAAAATATAAATTACCCATTTCTTATATGTTTAAATTCAGAATATTTGTGGGTAAACAATATCGTAGCAGCTGTCAAAAAGCACCCTATCTTTTTTGGTACTTTTAACAGATGGCGCTCTCATTATAGTCTTAAAAAATATAATAAAATTATAAACATTTTATTACCTATATTCTCTTTTAAAAACACACGAATGCAACGTTCCATCGTGTCAAAAATTCAAAGCAATCGGTGAATAGTTTTAGGAGACTAAAGATTTTGAAAAACTAATATTTAGATAGATAAAAACGCGCACGTATATTAATTTTGTGTCAAATGTTGAGATTCGGAGACTGTTTGATATTTGAAGGAAATTTGCTCTTATTAATATGTCTCTAGAGCAGCGGTCGGGGCACTTTACCACTACCCCAAAATATTTTTGCGTAAATCGATAGTACCCCCTCCCCCCGTTTTGAAAAGAAGACAATCAATATTTATTTAAAATAAAATTTATTTATTGAATTAATTTACAAGAAAATGAAAAAGAAAACACATGAAAATAGTAAATATGTAAAATTCAAGTTTTTAGTTTTTTTTTAGTTTTGGAGAAATGATGTTGCTTCATTTTTTATACAATTACTTCAAAATCGGGCCTTTTTTATATAAGAGCAGTTTGAATAGTCTTCAGCGTTAAATCGAATTCTGAATTGCTTAAGTTTGTAAAAATACTAACACGTTTATGAAATAGCAAACTAGAAAAATTTCCTTATTACCCCAAAAAAATCATGTTTCCCCATTTGGGGTAATTTACCCCGGTTTCTCGACCCCTGTTCTAGAGGTAAGTAATTTTTCTTATCTCTGAGATAACACAAAAATATGTAATAGCCAAAAGATTACAATAATGCATTTATACAAATGAAAAGAAAATCCGGTTGAATTATTACAATACCGTATTTCAATACTGTGTAATCGCACTAAGTAAAGAAGTTATTGGTTCCGCGATTCAATCTAAAGAAATAAATATTCATTAAGTTACGCTTTGAATACTTAATTCAATGCTTCTGAATTTTTCAGTTGGATTTTTTGTGGAGTAAAGTTTTTTGTATGATTAAGACCACGAAAAGGAATAAATCCACGAAAGATTACGATTTTAATAAAAAGTCGTTTTTATTGGAATAAATTTTGCTTTATAACTTGCAAAATTACTTTAGTTTAAAATCAATGAAATCTTTCAAATGTAGGTATTACATTCGACGACTGGGATGAAAGAAATGCCACTATTTAAAAAATTTCATAAAAAAACATTAATTTTTATTAAAATAGTACTAACATAATAATTTAAAAATAATAATAAAGTGTTAAGTAGAGTATTGAAATAATAATAAAGTTAAAAGAGATAAGAATTATCGATAAAATTAAGAAAGGTGTGTTGAGATGATTTTCGCATGTGAATCGAATGAGTGAAGAAAGAACAGTTAAACAAATTTGTGAGGCAAATGTAGTTGGTAATAAAAGCATAAGAAGACTTGGCATAATTAAGCATTTCAAATACTTAAAAATAGGCTGATATGTACGAAAGATTCGTGAATGCGGAAGAGGCGATGAAAGATTGGTGTGGCGCTTTATACTTATTACCTTCCCCTGGGGAGAAACGGCATGAGGGGTGCTAGTTAGTAAGTTACATATAATAAAGAATATTTTTTTATATTTCTGAACAAAGATGAAGAAAGATGGAAGTCAGGGTAACACTATTCAAATTTTAAATGTTGTGTATAATTGATGGTAAAGTTGAGTTATTTTATTTTCGCAGAGACCTTTTTTAAATGTTTAAATGTTTGGAGTCTTCCCGAATAAATGATTTATACTAATATGTTATGTGCATATATATATATATATATATATATATATATATATATATATATATATATATATATATATATATAAATATATATTTATATGTATATATATATACATATATAAATATATATATATATATATATATATATATATATATATATATATATATATATATATATATATATATATATATATATATATATATATATATATATATATATATATATATATATATATATATATATATATATATTTAAAAAGACATATTGTATATAGCAAGGAATAATTGACATCTTTCGAGTCTATTTCTTGTTATTTGTCGATTCAATGAAGTATATTTTTTTTTTCAAATAATGATAATTTTAATGAAATTATTATCTTAATCAAATGAAGCGCTCACTTTATTACGGAACCATGTCAAAGCATTTTATTATCATAACAATTACTGAAACCCACTGAAAGTTGCCTTCTAGGGATTCCTCCTACAGTGCCTATACAGCCTTATTCAGAATCCACCTAGCACCTCATCCCCTATCACCACTGTCGCACGGTGCGTCATTCTATGCATACTTGAAGGACAAAATTATGGTCTAATTTATGAAATATTTGGTAAATATGTGTCTTTGCATTTACAAGACCCACAATGCACCTGTAATACACCTTACGACCTGTAATCTGGAATATATAAACTGAAACTTTTTTTTACAAAAAAGTTAGTAATATATATATATATATATATATATATATATATATATATATATATATATATATATATATATATATATATATATATATATATATATATATATATATTTATATATATTTATATATATTTTATATATAAATATATATATATATATATATATATATATATATATATATATATATATATATATATATATATATATAACCTCTCACCGAGATTTTGATGTCTACTGGTGTCGAGACGTACCCGTCAATCATTTTATCGATGAATTTCGATAAATGTATCGATGGTAAAACAACTTTCAAAATACAATTTTATATTCAAACGAAAATAATGTCATAAATTGATTCGGCAGTCACAATCAGGTAAAACTTATCCATTTTTAATTTTTAAAGTTTAACTTAGTGAATACCACTATTTCTTAAAATCGAATACATAAAAATATATTGTAAATAACAATAAACTCGTAATTTACAATATGACAAAGACTCAAGCGTCTCCCCTTTTGTCTATGTTTCCACTGATAAGAAATAAAAAAGAAAAACTATAATAAAAATTAAACAAATAAATAAAAATAAGAAACAGCTCCTACCCCCTCTTCAACTTTCAACATCCCAAGGACCAAACTCTAAAGTTTGGAATTAGCTTCACATACAGTGTTTGAAAATGATGCGGAATGCATCAAAACACGTGTCATAGTAGATTTTATGAAAAAGTGATATTTACTAAGAAAAACTTTAATTTAAATAAAAAAGAGAATAATCTCGTACCCAAAGACCCACAGTGTGTCGTGTCGCTATCCGCAGAGTCAAATTTGCGTAGGCAGTTCTTGGAAATTCGTTCTCGAAAAGGCATCCAACATTATGATCTTCGACATTTGGGGAGAGCAAATACTAAATGTTAGTTTAAGTATATAAATTTATACACTTAAAATATAGCGACCTAAGAGTAACTTAAGGACCATGGAAATGAGATAGTAATACCATTTTGTTAACTGTGTCGTTATTTCAAAAAGGTAAAAATTTAACTGGCGGTTCACAATGGAGTCCTGGTTCCAACCCAAATGTATGAAAGTTTGTAAGGATAAATAATGATAAAAGCAGACTGATGCCGTCTAAATGCAATCTCTCAGACGAATGTGAAGTAAAACGATGGATGATAGATGTTCAATTTGTGAAATAAGGAAAAATGCAAGGCTGAGGCTCAGTCATGAGTTTGTTTATAAGGTGTGTTGAGATGGTTTGGAATCGACAAAGAGTATTCACTATTCAATCGGGTTCTCAGAAATGCGAGGCATATTATCATAAAACTGTCAGGGCCATATATTATGTACATGTATTTACGAACTGGAATTACCTCAACTCTACTGCAGTAATCCGAAATAATTCCCATTAATAATAAGCCGTAACTCAAGAGCAGTTACACTGACCACTCCTCGTTATCCATGCATTGTTTGATCATTTGGATTCACAGAAATGTGCCGGCCAAAATGGAAATAATTAAAAATTACATCTCGTGTTTTCAGACAAACACGTGACGAATTTCAGAAAATTCTGCACTTTATTTTAAAAACGAAATGTCTCTGCAGAAATTTATAATTATATACTTATACTTTTGAGTGTGTCCAAATACTTGTTCACAAGTTTGGATTATCTTAAATTATCGAGTTATCTTTCATATTATTTTTTGACATCTCAACAAAGATGAAGAAAAATGAAGAAGTTTGGCCATTTACGGGGCTTACGACGGTCGTATCTCATTAAATAAAAAAAGGTGTTTTTTAAGGGTTTCTTGATTATGTGAATATAATCCACGATTCGGACCTCACACATAAATGAAAGAGTAAGTGCTAAATAATAAGGTTGCCTCGTTCCACCATAGATGTCTCTCGTGATGTCTATTGAATTCAAGAACTGTGTATAGAGATTTATCTATATATCTAGAAGTTCTAATGTTTACCACTTCATATATTTTAAAAATTAATGATAATTTATATTAGTATGAAGTTTACTTTCATTTATAAAAGTAATTTTTTTTTCAGAACAGTCATCTAATGCTTCATTTAGCATATAAAAATGAATTCATAAATTTGTGAGTCATCTGAAATTGGAAACTAAAATAGTAGAGCAGTTTTCAGGCTCGCTCAAAATTACTCACGTATAAATAATAACTCATATAGTTGAATTACAAATTTCGAAATTTCACGATGAAAATAACATAAAGTTTGCAGTATTCAGACTACCCTGTAGTCAGATCCGCTCATGAACAATTCAGGAGCAATCACAGTACATTTTACAACCCCTGTGGGTCGCATTTTTGCTCCATATTTGCCCACCCCTGACCGACCCTGCGCGTTGCAGGAAGCTAATGAATTTCGCCACGAAATAATGTCAAACAATCACAGAAAACCACCATTGAAAGCAATTTGTAGTTATTTCAACTTTGTATGCAATTTAAATCCGATGCGCTGAAAATTAATATGAATGTAGGATGCGGTATTCAAATAACATTTTACATTTAAAATGTATCAACTACTAATAAATTTTGTTTTGATGTGCTGATTGTATGGAGAGACTGCATTTATATAAATACCCTTCAGTGAGTCATAATTATAATAGAATGTAGTTGTCATATCGTAGTCATACAGGAGAAAGTGACCAAGTGCATTGTTTAACAGAAACGTAATCATTGACTATTTGCTATCTTACTAGCTTAATATTGTCATTAAAAAATCCCAAAGGATTTTAAACTTGGAAGTATAATTATTGACTTAGTTAAAATGACTAACTGCATTAATGTTTATTTTATTGCCATGCAAAAGTGACTTAAATGGCCCTCCTGAACATTTTACGTTTTGGTAGTTGGTTACTTTCTCCTGCACGACTACGATATGCTTGTTCATAAGCTTACCACTTTATACACTTGTGTAACATTCACCATTCTGCCCGTTATTAGACATCACATTCTTCACGAATTTTTGGTGGTGCTATCTTTACTATCGCTTTTAATTCTAATTCTTTACATTTACTACTCGCATGTGACAGGTATCCAAGACCATTGCATATACTTATACAACTTTTAAATGTGAATGCAATATGAATATTCAATAATGAACAGAATGGCAAAAAACAGTATATAAAGTGATTTCTTAAGCTAGCTAGATTCCAATTCATAAAACTAAATCCTGGGATACTCAGACATTCATTTTCTTTTGTATAAAATCGAAATTTCGTATAGATATTTCATCTCAAGTTGGGACACCTATGTATAAAATGAAAATTTCCCACATGGATAGGAATTCTTCTAGATTTTCTAAATAATATTTCATTGCTACGAGTACCCATTAGTTTTCGAGTTGACTTTTTATGTAATTCTAGGCGTAATAATGATTTATCTAGCATTTTATCGTTCCACTTGTAATTATTCGTCCAAATAATATAATATTATACATCAGCCTAAATGAGAAATAATTGCTTTAGAAATCCTAACTTTAAGTATTTTCTTTTCATAATAAATGGAATTTAAAAGAAAACTGCCTACACGATATATTTTTGAAGTGCAGGTTATATTTAAAGTTAAAATATAAACTACTGTAATAAAAAAAGTCAGAAAAATCCATGGAACTTAAGTTTAAAAATGTTGTCAAAAATTTCCACATATATGTATTTATTTAGGTTTTAATCATAACTATCATGTCACAGTTTATTTATTGATTTGGCGTTTAATTTGTAGAACTCCATTTTAATTTAGGAATTAATTTTTAAATCAAACACAGATTTTTTGAGTCTACTATGTTAGTAGACTCAAAAAATCTGTGTTTGATTTAGAAATTAATTCATAAATGACATAGTATATATGAGTTCACAATACCCACCTACGTTAGAATGAGAGAGCTTTTATTTAGCAAAGACTCTTTTATTTGGATGTATGCAAAAGAACCTTGGGTTATTTTAACGTAGGTACTGGGATATTCCTAAAAAAATAATAATAAGTATTATGCAGCTTATAATTTGTGAAAAAGTATTTCGGCACACACAAAATGTCGTGAGAAAATAAACAATCGTTTATCCGATAGTATGTGTAAATATTACATACATATGTAAAAATAAAAACAGGTATTTATGAAAAAAAAAATTCACAGGATTATAAAACAATGCTTTTTGAACATTCCTCCTCGTTTGAAGCGACAATAATTCAAGGATATGACATGCGAATATTCCGTTCTACAAAACGCCATATTTTTCATCAAGAAATTAATTATCCTGGGAAAAAAACAATTTAAATGTACATGAATTAGCAGCAATTCCTGTTTATGGTAGTACGTAAAATTTCCACGTGAATATTTTTAGCGCGCTGTTTAAATTACGTAACGTTAATTAATAAAAGAGGGAACGATTTGCTTAACAGGGCTCGCTTAAAAATAAACACGAGAAATATTCTGGAATATTATTTATTATTATTCGGTTAAGCTTAATCCACCATCTTTAAGGACTAATAAGAAACCGTTGTTTGACTTAAGGGAAAGTAATTTAAAATCTCGTTAACATTTTCAACATTTTAGCAATTGAGCCTTCAACTCTAATGCATGGAAATGAAGCATGGTGTTGGTAAAAGGAGGATGAAAGTAGACTGAATACACTCGGAATGCGATTTTTCTGACAAATATGCGGTAAAACGATATTAATATTAGAATGGTGATATAAGGAAAGAATGCAAGGCTGAGATAAGCGAGGCATTATCGATCAAAAGAGAAGCATTATCTATCAAATAAAGCATTGAATGAAATGGTTCGGGTATATGAATTGGATGAGTGAAGAAAGAACAGTCAAACAAATTTATGAGTCGAATGTGGTTGAAAATCAATGCAGAGGAAAACCGAGAAAAATCTGGAAAGATCAAGTATTTTAAATACATAAAAGTGGTCAGGTCAGGGAGACGAAATAATCGGTGGGTATGTATGAGGAGATCCATGATTTTGAAAGGGGCGAAGATTGGTTGCAAGGATAAATTAGTGCTGCGTTCTGTTCTCTCTGCCTACCCCTGCGGAGAAGCGGCGTCGTGGTTAGTTCATTTATTCCTTTTAACACTTATCCGCACCCAATGGGGCATAAGGCACTGCGTCGTATTGACGCAGTGTTATCTTGATTGTTACTTACATGAAGGCAAGGTGATCACTCCTGCGCTTCAGTGACCAGTCCAGGGTAATATTAAATAAATATTACAGTGCAAAAATCAGGAATATTTATTTTCACCCCCTTCGGTAATCGAACCCGAGACCTTCAGTACGGTAGCCGAGCGTGCTGACCATTATACTGGCGGTCAGTTAGTAAGTTAAAACATCTATAAACATCTCTAAGAGAAAAATGCAAATAAATATAATATTCTGTTTACTTATTTTCCACCCATAAAATTAGTTGCCACTAATTCGCTTGTCATTTTCAGTTTGTATAAAAAATATAATGTGTGAAAAAAATTAGAAATTCAGTCGGTATAGGAGATGAAAAAATGTTTTTTTCTCGAAATATTGAAAATTTAATAATTTCTCATTTTTTCCATGTAAGTTTCTAAGCCACTTTTTTCCCCTACGTGACTTCACATTAATTGATGCGGTATTTTCTTTGCCAAATTACATGAATGTTGTATTTAGCTGTACAAATTGGAGAAAACGAAAAAAATGAAAAAATATTTTACAACTAAATTAACTCTACGAGCTTAATTTCGAAATATGTTAAAAATATTTTTGAATCGGTCTTAATAGTTATTTTTATATATAAGTTTTGATCATTTAGTTATCTATCCAAACCTACAATACAATCTGTTCGAAGTTTAGTTAAAAAAACTAATAAAATATTGATGTATAACATAGGTAAAGAAAAATGCACAAGATACAAAACATGTGTTTTAAAAAAAAATAAGAAATGTTTTTTTTATCGGTCTTAGGTGTTACTTTTATATATTTGATTTAAAATTTGTAGGTTCCTTTCCAAACCGATAATATAAATGATTCGATGTTTAGTTGAAAAGTTTATTTTATATATCTACCTACTGATTAATCTACATAGATAAAGAAGAATGCATAATGTAATGAAAAAATGTATATTGTATACGACGAACGACTTAAAAAAAATATTTCCGTACCTGACAGGTGGTAGTGGTCGAGTGCCCAGGACCCGGACAGCACATCTGAAAAAAACATTAAAATTAAATATTTACAAAAAAAACTTTCATTCATTTAAACTTTACGAATTATTAACATGGGTTTTACTATGAAATCCAATGGATATATTTTTAAATATTGTATGTGTTCACGCATTCGTGTAAGCCTGGATGAAGTTGACATAAATAATAAGGGAGCGAAAAGGCAATTGAGATGATTTGGGCACATAGAGACGTACAGAGCTTGTAAACCAAGCGATTGCCATAGATCATCCTCGAAAAACATCTAGAGAAAGACTAAAAAAATATGGATGCTACAGAAATTTAACATTATTTGAAGGCATAGCCTAGGTGACGTTGTATAATAGAAGGACCTACAAACTAAGGTCGAGGAGAGCTGATCTCAACGGTATAAAAATACGATAATTTGGGATGGTGCCAGGAAGAAGATGTATCTCAACCTGAAATAAAATATTATAGTTTATAAATAAAAGAAGATAAGTCTTACCATCTCAGGGTTTACACTGTCATTTGGCTCACTTAAGCCGACAAATTCAGCCCATTATTGAATATTCATATGCAGTTTATATGCGCTGTTGTTAAATTCATTTCGTTTAAATGATTTCAAATTTTGAGTTTTTGACTAACGGTGGTGCCAGAGTAGAGTATTTTTTAAGTACAAAACTTTTTCTAATTGAAGAATTGAATGTTATTTTTTGACATCTCTTCAAAGATGAAGAAGAATATGGAAGTCTAGGCATTTACAGGGCTGACGACCGTCATAAGCTGGTTTAAGTCACTTTATCACTTTACACACGTGCAACTTTTACCAATTCTACCCATCATTGACAACCACACTACTCAAATTCTTTTTTTTTATCAAATCTTCATCATTGATGACATGTGAAAAAATAATATGAAAAATAACTCCTATAATTAAAGATACTCCAAATTTGTGAACAAGTATTTGAACATATTGTACTCAAAAAGTTGTCAAATTATCGATTCTCGAATAATGAAAACTATCATATTTTTTGATAAATAACACATCCTGACAATAAGTTAGTATGTGGTATAAATAAGTAATTAAAATCACTATAATTTTATTAATATGCATACATCGAAAAGTCAATTGTATATTTTCCTTAATGTAAGCTAATTATTGTTACAATTTTTTCTCCCCTCTCAATCTCCTTTATTTATCCTTTATTTATTGTTATTACAATAAGTCTTATTTGTAAAAGTCAAAATCAGCCTCGTTTACGAGTAAAAGCTTTAAAAAAAATATATTATATCAACAACAAAAAATCTAGATATGTATTTATATCAAACCTATAATATTCACTACACACAAAATTCACAATTGATATATTTGTGGTCTCAAAAGCGATTCATATTTCACAACGTAATAAAAATAAGATATGAATGTTTAAACAATACATTTTAATAGCATGTAGAATAGCCATGCATTTTTTTTACTGTTTTTCATTATATTATATAGTAACATTTTTTTATTAAATAAACCCGATGGTATACCTTAATTCAGTACCTTAATAAAAAAGACTTATATAATTTATAAAAAATCAAAAACAAATTTGTTCACATTCTTACGTGTTCCCGTTGCCTTTTGTGCTGCAACTTCATTTATTTCAAAGCAGGTGAGCTTTTATCTGCAATGATCTTTAAAGAAATTTAAATGAGCTTTTCTAGCGTGGGTACAAAAGCTTCATTGTATTGCGAGGTTAACCGTTATCTGGAATTCTTTCCCTTTGGTTTTGTCGTTAGCTTACTCTAACCTTAAAATGACAACGGTTTTGTATTCTAAATAATTTATTGCTTTTGCGCAACTTTCTTATTTCCTTGTATTCATGTAAAAAGAAACCCATAAAAAATAATAGAAGCATTTGAAAATGCTTTTATTTAATACAGGTTTTATTTTTTATTTGAACAAAATGATAATCATTAATAAATCATTATTTTTCATAAATCATAATAAATATATGTATATTATAGAACAATTATAACAATTATAGACATTGTTTAATTGCTTAATTAATAATACTTTAATATTCAAATAATGTTAAAGAAATTGTTGAATATACCTGGGTTTAAATGTACTAATATATAAATGAAAACCTAATTTTTATATCCCTATTCATGATAATAAACCCTTCTTTAAATTCAAAAGTGGCGTTCATAAATACCTTTAAATTTAATGTAACGTAAAAAATAGGCCTCTTATTTTTTATTAAATATGAATGAAACAAAAAGTTTAAAACGGCGTTGTCGTATTTTTCGGATGTTATGAAAACAAAGTGAATGTATAATGACTAAAGTAATCGGGTGGAGTGGCGTTGCCGAAATTAAATTATCCTCCAACAGGTTTTCCAATGGGTAGCTTTATAGGAGAACGGAGCTTTTGTTCCATAAGGAATTGATAAAAGCAAATGAGAAATACAAAATTTTACTACAAATTAAGATAAAGAAGTACGTCAAGGCTCGACAGGCAAAATATCTAATTCGAAGTGTTTTGAATATTATGTACATTGACAAAAATATTTTTTCCATGTAGGGCTTTTAACATTCACCCAAGGGGTTTTTTGGAGAACAGAAAACGTGACCTTTTTTAATCAAATTAATTTCAACGAGAGATCAATATACGGAATGGAGGAGAATTTTCATTTTTCCCTTGTGATCCTTAGTTGTTATATAAAAAACTTTTTACAAAGCACGTTTTCCAACTAAAAACAACTCAAAAACAGGGTGGAATAAATAAGATAAAACAATCGGGATGACGCTTCGTAACACGAACACAATGTATCACATTTTTATTCAAAGATTATACCGGCCGTTTTTTGTCGGGGTTATTAAGTCGTTGAATGTCGACATTCTTAACTGCTGACTTTTTTACAGCCATTGCAAAACTTTTATAAAGGTGATATGTCAATGAATTTTAACATACAGTAAGTGTCATATCGCTCACTTCTTTCAACAAAGTCAACTTTTTTCTGTACAACAGATCTTTTTAGGTATAACCTGAATATTTTTTCTCCATTTGAAAAATATTTAGTATTTTTAAATAAATAATTAAACAATACCTTTTCTTCAAAATGCAAAAACAACTCTTTCTGTCCTGTAGCGGGTGAATATTTAGTTTTAAATATTCCGCTTTTATTGGGATATAGTACACTTTTTGGGCATTCCGAAAACATGCACAATTTATTACGATTTATGACGACTTTCGATATATGACGTTGTTGAAAGGAGTGAGCGATATGTTAAAATAAAATCAAATGAATCCAGACATTTAGTGATTTTTAATAAATAATGACAGTATACTGTTAACGTTAATAAACGGTCTTATTTTTATTAGTTTTACCTGAATACGCATTGATATAAAATAAAAAAGCAAACTTTTATAATTTAAGATTATAGTTTTCTACTAATATTTCTTGGTTAAACTGTATTTACATAATAAATAAACCAATACTTGAATAGTTTTCTTCTACTTTTCTTTTATTTGACCAGTGACTGGATTTCACTGTTACTGACATCATCAGACGAGTCTTTAAAAAATATATATATATATATATGTACATTTTTTTTCTTTATTTAAAATTCTTTTGCATTACATAAATTCAAAAACAAAAAATATTTATAATAAATAAAAATGAATACAAAAAAAGATCCCACAAAGGCATGGCCTGTGTGCGGGTATACAAAATAAATAGTCATAGTACAGGGTATAAGGGTATAGGTTTCTAAGTATAATTAGTTAATACAAAATACAAAAAACTTAATTTAAATACAAAAAAAAAATACTTGACTCTCAGTGAGCAATTTTTTATTATTTTTTTGATTAAAACTTAAACATAAAAAAGATGACAAAGTAAAAAAGTAAAAAGCTAGCGATCATGTGCTAAATGAAAAAGGAACTTAAATCTGTCTCTTTTATAAATAATCTAAGCAAATTTTTAAATTGACACGAACTTAGGGAATTAACATCTAACAAAGAGTCTAACATAGATGTTGTTTTATTACATTTCACTTCGTTTATGAATCGATGAGAAAAAATAAGAAATAATCCAATCGAAAACATTAAAAATGCTAAGTGACAGCGGTATCAAAGAGAACGCTGTCTACCGTGAGATGTGTTTTAGATTTGCGTGTGTTATTGTTGTTTAACAGATGGAGCTGCCATTGCTGTTGAAACACCTAAAAACACCAGTTAAAGATAGACTTAAATACGATCGTATTTGCTTACAACGTAGAGCAAAGTGTAAAAAATTATTCATGATTTTTTTAAACAAGATTTAAGTTTTTGAACGAACAACCAAAATTGTTTTTATTTATATAGATTACACGAGTGTGCAAGTGTGTGGCTACTTCATACACAAGATATTGTAGAGCTTTTATGTACGTGTAGTTTAACGAAATACTGAAATGCAAATATAGTGACGGTTTTATGACCTAAGTAGGTGTGGCTGGAAAGGGTTAATGAATCCAGGGGTCCCATTTATACATGTCTTGTTTGAAACCCCTTTATCAACATTTAACCCACTAACGCCCCTTCGCGGTACCCTAAAAGGCACAAACGCATTTTAAGAGGGTACCAAACAAAACAAAGGCGTAAAGAGAGGATACGTATATTTTAATAGGGCGACTGACATACGCTATTTAGGCTTTTTATGTACGCACGTGATTCTGAAGCATATAGGAAATTTAAAAAAAGTCCTTATTTGCGGAGCAAGAACCATTTTGATTTGTGTATTTATTTATTTTTAAATTGTATGATGTTAACTATAGAAATATTAATTTAGACCAGTGGTAAGGAAAGATTTTTTTCAACCCTCCGAAATTCCTAATTTCTGGTTATAAATAGTTCATAAAAGACATACAATTTTTTTTTAAAAATATATATTTGGCTGTGAATTCACGATAGCCATATATTTTTATTCAACAATCGAAATTTAATTAGGTAGTAAGTAGTCGACCGTAATTGAAAAAAATGGGTTTGCGGGATAAGAATTGGTTTAAAAATAAATCAATCTAGCCTTTTTTTTCAAAAAAGTTGGTGATTATTGATTAAGACCATCAATTTGATGATGTTAGTATACACCACCGATTGATGTGAAACTTTGTCAAAACATTGCATTCAAATAAAGTCGTTTTTATATACCTGCAACAGGTTTTTTTTCTTATACCTAAAACAGATAAAACAAACCATTTTTTTAATGAAAAAATAAATTAATTTAACTTTCGGTTTGGACCAAGTCAATTTTCTATGTAATGAATTTTTGGAAAGTATTCAAAAAGAAAATAATTGAAAAATTGATCTTCAAGGCTAAAAGATTAAATATTACAAAATAAGTGCTTAAAATATGATTATGAATTTAATACCACAGAGAA
Organism: Brachycentrus maculatus; assembly: GCF_059751285.1. Classification (NCBI taxonomy): domain Eukaryota; kingdom Metazoa; phylum Arthropoda; class Insecta; order Trichoptera; family Brachycentridae; genus Brachycentrus; species Brachycentrus maculatus. Next base: position 184,271 of record NW_028280874.1, read on the forward strand.
AGTACTTCAAATATGGATTGTAAATTAAACGTCACAAAGAGTGGTTCAAATATAGATTTTAAATTTAATTTGCCAGTGATATTGATTTTACACAATTTGTATACTTTAAAATAATTGAAAATAAGGAGAAATTTGTTAAATTGATTAACTTTTCTATCACGACCGAAACTCTATTAAATACTTGTATTTTTTGTGTGTCACTGGGTACATTGCCTACTTGTTCAGCTGCCTGAAACAATTTCAGCCGAAATTCCTAGCCTTTCAGGAAAGGTTGTGAAAAGTCTGTGAACGTTGTTCACGCTTCAACTACAACTCTCTGGGTAGCGTATTTGTAAACTATATATCACTTTTTGACCAAGGAACAAAACTGGAGATAATATTGAACTAATTCATTAAATTTTACCAGTTTTTAATTTATACTTTCGAAATTGGTATGATTCGACGGAAGTTGCCAAAAATAAGTACAAACGAAATACAAAATGAATGTCATTTAAAAATAAGTAGTCCTAATATATGAAGTATTATTTGAGTATATTAGTATAAACCGAATAGTTTATATTATATTTTCCTTAATGTAAATAAATTAATATCTTTATATTATCCACTGACACTTCGTGATGGAATTGCATTTTTAATTTATTATTAGATTAAAACCAATATTTTTAGCTTTTCCACTTTTTTATTTGACCAGCGACCGGATTTCGTCGTTACCGACATCATCAGACTGGATGACCAGTGGAAAAGCTAAAAATATTGGTTTTAATCTAATAATAAATTAAATTAATATCACTGTGGTTTTTCTTTTTAACTTCTCTATTTTCTTTTTTACCTTTTGTTTATTGTTATTAAAATGTATCATGTTTGTTAAAGCTAAAATCATTCGTAAAAGAGTGGAGACTAAGTTAAAAAAATATTTGTACGCATTTTGTTTTTAACCTTTTTTTTAAACTTTTTTTTAAAGATAAATATTTGAATTTTTATTATTTATACAAATATTTTATTTTCATACTATTTCTGTTAGCTTAAGCGGATATACGCATCAAATTGTGGAAGTACTGATTTTGATTCAAGTATTTTGTAAACGTGTTCACTGTGTATAATGAATATTTTTTTCGCACTGTGTATAATTAATAATTTTACATAAACATTTTTTTAAGTAAAATTTCTTAAAAGGCGGCTCGATGATCGATAATTGGACTAAAATCAACAGTAAATTTCAAGAACGCGTTACGTTTATTACGGACATATTGATACATGACGAATAAGAAAGATGAAGATGAAGAAGAAAGTTAGCTTCATATTCCAATGCTACAGCGGTGGGGCAACTGTGAGCGACGTATACTAAACGATATAAATGGATAGAACAAGAAAGTATCACGTCTAGATTTACACGTCAGATGCTATATATGAACAGTGAATGGGCTGGGTGTATGTAATATTCATCACTGTTGATTAAAAAAATTATTCCGGCCTATTGCGCGTCACCTTCTTCAGCTCCTCACACGTTGAACAGCCCATATCCTCGTACAAGTCGCAAATATATTCGCAAATATATTCCTATGACACTTGTTCCCTCGATTGTTCGATCCGAGTGTGGTTTGCAAATACGCCACCCTATAGCAGAGATTGGAAGTACCCTCCCGCAGTCATTCTGCTGTAATTACACCTGGGGGGTTGCTAGGGGGTGGCGGAGTGACTTGAGGGTGTGGTGGACACTTTGCCGACACAGTCAACATTTCCGGCCGAGAACTATAATACCGCCAACACGTCTTATGAAGAAATATTTTATACGACTCTCATAAAGTCACATTAACCGAAAGCCTCACGAAAATTTGAAAATAACCACAAATATTACTATTTGGCCTTGTTGATATCCCGACATAGATGAAGAAGTTATAAAGATAGGAATATGGAGGTCTGGGTATTTATATAATTGATGACCTGTTATTTTTTTGTCTCCGAAGGTATTTGTCTTTAAAGCATAAAAAAAGGTAAATGTTTTAAAATTTTAAATTTCCGTAAGTCAATCACCAATTGCTTTGAAATATCGACACAGCATTCCATTAAAATGAATAACTGTTTTTTTTATAATTTTCATCGTTTTTCCCTGACGGATGCTTCTTTTTACAGCAGTGACAAAGCCATCTATTGAATATAACAGGAACAAAAGCATAACTAAACATCGTTTAATGTGAAAAACGTGCTTCTTGTCAGCTTCTGTAATTTTTCAATGTTTTCGATTGCATTGTTGTTTTTGGATTTTTTTTTAATTCTTTGCCTCACAAAATGAAATCAAACATCAAAATGTGTGCTTTTTAAATTTCATATTTTCTATTTCATCAGACTAGGCCTTTGAAATGCGTGGCCGGGTAAAGCTAGAAAATAATAAGATCATTTTTAAACTATAAGGGTCACATTTTATCATAATTTATTAACCATCACCAATTATTTTTTTTTGTAAATGGAAGGTATTAAATGAAAAAAATGTAATATTTTTCTATTTAAAAATACATTTATTACCGCACTGGTAGCGCCATCTGTTGAATGAAAAAACTACACATAAAAAACTTGACATTGCTCATGGCAGACAGCGTGCTTTTTGACAGCTGCTGTAATGTTTTGAATTGCATTATTGTTTCATACATTTAATAAATATTTTCATTGCTTCACAATGTGAAATTTAACATTTTGGAAATACATGCTTCCTATTTACTTTCTTTTCTATTTAATCATATTAAGCCACACTAAGACCGGGTACAGCTTGTATTGAAAAACGAATAAAGTTAAAGCGTGAAATAAATATCGGTGTAATACAAATTCTAAAATATGTAAACAAAACGCGACATCTTATTACAATATATTTTATTTTACGCAGCTGCGTAGATCGCAATGAAATTTTCATATTAAAAAATGTATTAATTTTCCATTACGAACGCGTTACGACTCCTGCCATGCCTGTATTTCAATTTTCTTCAGTAATTGCTTTATGAAACACATTACTAAAAGAGCTTTAAAACGTTTAGATTTTGTAAATAACGTCATCAAATATATAACGTGAGAGATTCAATTTACAATTATGTCTGGTGTTTTTAATTAAAATGATATCCACTTTAAGGAAAAAATAACAAATTTTATTGTGCGTTATAAAATAAAACACAATGCCAGTTTTTCACTTTATTTTTAAGCTATATTTCTCCAAATACTTGTATTTTTAAGGGGTTGGTAGATACTAAACTAAGCACAGAGAAATGTACGTAGTTAGATAAGCAAGCTGGACATGTGGTGAGTGTTAAATTTAGTATTGATCTATCTCTCAAGAAATCAAAGTATTTTACGAAACCAGTCTGTTAAATAGTACCAAATAGGTTTCTTAATCAGGATCTTAAACTAATTGTTTGAACAAAGTATGAACAACGAAAACAAAAATATACACTTATATATATATATATATATATATATATATATATATATATATATATATATATATATATATATATATATATATATATATATATATATATATGTATATGTATATATATATATATATATATATATATATATATATATATATATATATATATATATATATATATATATATATATATATATATATATATATATATATATATATATATATATATGTATATATAAATACACTATACATAAATACACTAATTAACATTCTAAATCTAACAAATTTGTGATTTTTTTGTTGCTCCTTGGTATCATTTAACTTTCTTGATACATTAAAATAAATAAGACTGAAAAAAAATGGATTACTTAAACGATCTTTATCCATTTTTTTATTTAAATAAATGTAGCCATACTATGATATAAAATTCAACCATGCTTTATTTTTTTCCACAGAATAAAACATGCCCTGAGATTATTTTGAACCATAAAATAACCTTCACAGGTAATATTCGTTTACAATATTAAATCATTTGTATAAAAATGGTTTAAAAAAATTGGATTCGGTATTAGCAATATTTTTATACTTGAACCCCCAAATCTCACAAGTAATTCGCGCACTCAAATATAAATCCAACTCTGCGGTTATGAGAATTGAAGGCTCCGTCGTATTCGTCCTTTGCTACATCCTTCCATCTTCCATTCTCATCCTCCTTTCTCTCTTAATAAACCTTAGTCCGCAGTTGACTCAACCCTCTTCGGACTTTATTTTATTTGATATTCCTGTTTTGTTTATTCGTCACGTAAAGAACATTTAGCGTCTTGCTTGTGTTGTACGTGCATGCGGTGGGGTCAGATTTACCCCACTGGGTCTATTTACCCTTTTATTGCTGTGGAAACACAGACAAAACTGGTTAAAGATGAAAAAGGTTTTATTAATTATCACATTTAATGAAAAAAATTACAAATTGGAAAAATTTATTTTATTTTAATGTATCTCTTACTGACTATGCATGTCTGTGTCTGGCTAATTGAAAAATAAACAAAAAAGAAAGCACATATTTCTAATGTTAGGTAAACAATATTTTGGTAGCTGTCAACAAGCATGCTATCTACCATGAGTGATGTTATGTGTTGCATATGTAACTGTAACGCTATGTCACTTAAATGCAACGCTGTGTCAAAATAACAAAGCAATCCATTAATTAAAAGAAGAAATATATTTGAAATTTTTATAAAATATGCTTTATTATTTTTAAATAAAATCAAAATTAATACTGCGTTGAGAAATAAATTCGGTATTTTAAATTAAAATGGATATTTCTAAAAGTCTTTAAAACGCCCTCAATTATTTGGTTTATTTATACCATGGATTTTTATCCAAAAAACTTATAAATACACGTTGATTTCCGTAGTTTGGTGTTAGATAAAACATAATATTTATTTTCCTTTCCAATTTGCAAAATACATTTAAAAATAAGTTTCCATGATAAAAGACTAAATTCCATTATGCATATCATAGTGTCTATCTTTTTACGAGAGTTTCCTTCTCTCTAGCAAAGAGATGATTTTGGAGACCCATCCAGTTTTAAATGAATCGAGGTAGGCGCATTAAAATATAAGTTGAAAATGTCTTATAAAATGTTCCAATTTCTCCGGTTAAAATTATTTTATGCCCCAAGACCAAATATTTAACCAGCTCCGATAATTTCTGAGTTGACTGTGTGCTCAACTTAACGCAGTAAAAACTCCGCTCGACACTTTATTGTATTAAGGTTTGCATATTAAAATTTCAGCCGCTATTATAACTTACTTTGGTAATGCTTTGCTTAATATTTCTACTTTGGTTAAATTACCATTTAAAAGAACAAACCTTTTCATTTTTTGCTCTTAACGGCCTTTTTATTCACTAGAATTCACGCTTTCTCTGAACATATTAAATATTTAAAAAAATATAAAATTACAAATGGTGAAGTTAAGCTGTCACGAAAATCATGTTTAACTGTTTATTTGAAAAAATAAGGTTTTAAGATATGAATAAGTCGAAGAGTTGTTCTGAATATAAATATTTATTCCCATTCTCTCGTTTATTTTCCTTATTATCAAAACTCCCTCAAAATAAATTAAAATACGTGATTGACTTTTGAAAACAAATGATAAAAAAAATCAATTAGGATAACAATATTCGAAAAAAAAGAAAGTTCGATAATATACATAACTTGTAATATTTCGCTGACTCTTTTCAACAACGTCATAAATTAAAGAACTTCATTTTTCAGGAGATCGTTTTTAAAGTTTAAAAATATAATGAAATGTATTAAAAATAAATATCAAGCTACTTTTTGAACTTTTTACTCTGCAACAAATTTTTTTAGGTAAAATCTGAATGTTTCTACTCCATTTGAAAAATATTCTGCATATTTAAAAAAATAGTAGCGGGTAAATATTAAGTTAAAAATATGCCGCTTTTGCTGGGATATAGTACATTTGCTGGGAATTTTGAAAACATGCACAATTGAAAATTGACATTTTTTTATATATGACGTTATTGAAAGGAGTGAACGATATGTATTAGCAAAACGATATATGAAAAATGTTCGTATGGTCAAATGAGGAAAAATGCAACGCTGAAATATCATTGATAAAATTGAGAAAGGATGGTTTGGCATGTGAATTGAATAAGTTAATTAAAGACAGAATACAAATTTATCAGAAATTTATAGTATTATTTTATGTAAGAAAACTTAGCATGATCAAGTATTTAAAATATTTTCACGTAGTCAGGTCAGGAATTCGAATAATCGGCAGGAATGTGTGAGGATATGCATGACTGTGGAAGAGGCGATGATTGTTTGCATAAACAGATTGGTGTGACATTCTATTCTCTTTTTGTTTTTGATTGATTTTTTTTTGTAATAACGATCCATTTTTTAATTAAACTTTTACAAAGTGAATACCATTATTTAGAAAATAAGTGCTATCATACATTCAACATCATTGTCAAATATAAATTATAAAATTGAACCATCGAAACACGAGTCACGATAAATTTTAATGTACAGTGATATTAACCAAGTAAAATATATTTTTTTAAATAATGTAGGTATGTACATACGAGTCAATATGTATTATGGTTGAGCACAATTAGGAAACGAATCCATCCATAATATTTATTGATGCAATGTGTATTTAGGAAATGTTTCTTCTATTTTCAATACACGTTAAGATTATTTTTTGTATTATTTTTAGACATCTCATCAAAAATTAAGAAGAATATGGAAGTCTGGGCATTTACGTAGCTGACGACCGTCATTGATAATCCAGATTTTGTGAACAAGTATTTGGACACACTTAAATGTTGTAAATTATTTTTTGTATTTGTTAATTATTAAATATATTAGTGAAAGTGTCGTTTTTTTATCTTGAATAATGTTTCAGTAAATTGAAATCTTGAAAAAATTCACAAGTAACTGAAATGGAAATAAATTTTCATTAATATACAAAAATATTATTTGAGTTTTCTGTATATATTATCATTAAATAATGTATTTAAATGATGAGAGCACTCTTTTATACTTCTAGCTAAAGCAATAAATACTGTAAAATACAAACATGAATTTTCCCTTTTGCAAATCCGCATAAAAACGAGCAACGTTTATCTGTAACAAATATATTTGTGGTGTTCCCATTAAAAATGCATTCCAAAAAAATATCAGTCACTGACACGAAAATTAATTCTCATGAAAATACAAAAAAATATTTGAGTTTCCTGTATTTATTTTTATAAAAAAATAATATATTTAAATTATGAGAATACTCTTTTTTTCAGGCTACAGCAATAAATCCTTGTAAAATAATGAAATAAAAATGAATTCTCATTTAAAAACAAAAAAAGAGTTTTCTGTATTTGTTACATAATTTTTTTTTAAAATTAAAATTATGAAAATATCCTTTTTTATTCAGGCTGCAGCAATAAAAGCTTGTAAAATACAAACACGAGTGTACCGTTTACAGATCCGCATAAAACGGACAACGTTTATCTGTTATATATTTGTTTTGCGGACATTAAAAATGCATGAAATCCACCGGACTACAGAGAGACCAGTTCCACGATTCCACATATCATATCTTCTACCCAATAAAGTTCCACAGAAGACAAAAACGTTAATAATTCACCGCACATAGCGAGTACTCCCATTTCCATAATCTGCACTAGGTGGAATGGAATGATGGAACCTGTTACCTAGCCGGGATAAGGTATAACTGAGCTTGGGATATATATTATTAAAGGCGGAATCCCAATCGCAGCTATCGGCTTCCATCGGCCATGTTTATCGAAATGAAAGTAGACTATGTTGGAATTTATATCAAATTCACCTTTACTTCCTCTAGGTTTGTAACTTTAATAAAGTAATACTTAAGTTTAAAAAAATTGATACAAGTTTTGAACCGAAATTTCTTGGTTGAACCGAATTTTATATTATTTTTACATTTTTTTCCAAATATGCGTTATTTGACCAATGACTGTGTTTCGTCGTTACCGACATAATCTGATTGGTGATGTCGGTAACGACGAAACCCCGGTCACTGGTCACATAAAATATAGCCATTAATACTTATTTTCTCCTCGTTGAAAATTTAACTCAATCATTATAGAGTTAGAACATGAAAATTTAATTAAACAGAACCATGAAAGTAACGAGGATTGATTAAAAAAAAAAATTCTACAATAATAACATCCTTAAAAAAAGGACCCAAAACAAAAGAGAGATAAAAAACACTTACCCTGAAATTTCTTGTTCAAAAATTAACATTAAAATCAAATAAATTAAATAAAAAATTACAAAATATTAAAATAAAAAACTAAAAATTTATTCAATATAAGTAAATCTGAAAGAGATCGCATCATTTGGCTATGTCATATTTAAATGCATGTCATCAGCAAGTTTCTCTTATATTTTTGAGTTTTTTTTTATAAAATTTTATACCCTCGGCACACGACAACTCAGTGAAGGCACATTATTGTTGTTTATAACTCTGTTGATGAAAAGAAAATAATAAAAAAAAATCATGTATGTACTCATTTTTTAAAACCATTTTTCATAAGCCACCTGGTTTTTGTTATTGTATTTGTTTAAAGTCTCTAACGGAAAACATTGAATAATTTATTACATACATTTAGCGAAGTTTGAGCGTTGATCCCAATTAAAGGCGAGCACGATTTTAACGAGTTATGTGAACTGTTTTATTCCACCCGAGAGAGCATTATTCTATGAAATTATAAGTAAAAGGGAATTTAAAACAATTTTATTTTCAGTCAGAATTAAATCTCCGCGAGACCATTCGTACAATATTTTTTTTTCATACAGCTAAGGTAACTGGTAATTAATAATAATAAGTATGAGCGATGTTTTAAATTATCCACTAATAAAAACAATAAAACAAAATAACTGTTGGAGTTTTTTAAACTTAATGTTTATTTTCGGTTCAATTCAAATGTTTGTAGTTTATATTTTCACTTTTAATCTATTGTATTATTTCCAGTACCTTTTATTAAAATCTAAAATAAAATGTAAAGCCACACACAGACCGTGCTTTTGTAGGATATTTTTTTTTATTTGTATATATTTTTTAAATATTTGTTATTTTGTGAAATGTGCAAAATTAATAAAAAAACATACACTTCTTTTTAATATTTATTTTATTTTATTTTATTTACCAGTTATCAGGTTTGGTCGTTTTCGGTATCATCAGAATTTTGGGAGGCTCGACAAAATTATATATTTTTATAGGCAGGGGATTAAACCATGATTTTATTTTATTTTTCAAAAAGAAATAAATCTAAATTTAACGAAATTAAGTTTTATAATAATGATAATTATATATAAAATATGGTAAATGATTTTTGCAAGATTTCAATGACATTTCATTAGATTTTTTCAGCTTTATTTGAATAGTGCATAGGTGAAACTGGAACCGGTGGTTGATAATTTCATCTACAGCACACTTGTATGAATGAAATGAATCATTTACAAATAAAAATGAATAGAAATAGAACGAAAATACTAAATAAACAACGTAAGTTGGTAGGTACAAAAAATGTTATTAAAATATATATTTTTTAAAACACACCGAAAAAATATAAATGGTTTTTGTGACAAAAGTGAATTTTAAATGCAACATTTTTTAGTGTGTCCAAATCATTGTTCACAAATTTAGTTCCTCCACTAAGGACATCTCAACAAAGATGAAGATATAAATGGAAACCTAGGTATTTAGACGGCTTATGACCTATCAAAGGATGGTTAAGTGATCACTTTACACACGTGTAGTATTCACTATTCTACCCATGATTGACAAGCACACTACTCAAAATTTTAAAACTCTAAAATTTTTGAAAAATTATTTGATTACACCCAAAAATGTTGTTAAGAAAAACCACTTACTTACTTGCTGAAGTAAGTAGACTTTTTCATTTCTACCGCCCTTAGTAAACGAAATAATTCAAAATCCAAGACGATCAAACATCCTGGCATAGTATTATTTTTAAATATTTTGCCTGATGGAAATCTTCAGTCTATGGATGGAAACGTTAAAGTAACTTTTCATTTGATGTACATTAAAAATTGTTAATAATTCATTTAAATCTGAGCCCTTAAACTCAAAAATTAAAGCAACACCAAGTTCGCCGGCCTTCTGGTACTAATAACTAATAAGTCCTTAAATCTCGCGAACGCTTCTGAGTAATAAGATCACAATCTTTAATCTTTTCATTACAGAAGTTTCCATTTTGTTGGAATCGATTCCTGGAAATAACTTCCCGATAACCAGTACTTTTGCCTGCGGGAAAATTGCCCATTAGGTTTTAAGGCTTCTTTTTGGGATGCGGCGTATAATAACGAAATTGGCACTCTCCATATACTGTGTAAATTTTATTTGTATAAAAAAGTCACAATTTATTGTTTGGTACAGAAATATGCGATACAATGTGCGGCATATCATTTTTTACGGAAATATTTTGAGTGATTTAATAATTTGGCATTCACTCTGTGGAAAAACAAGATGATTTTATTTTAAAAATAAAACAATTGTAAAATACCACTTTTTTGAGTTATTTAAATATGTAAACACGACAAGTTTCAAGTACTACAGAAGCTCTCATCACAGTTTGTATTTTCATCTGTTGATGAAAACACCTATAGTACTCAAAACAAGTAATGTTAACATTATTTAACTCAAATAATTGGTCTTTTACAATTGTTGAATTTTTAAAAGAGTTTTTTTTAAAGAATTAGAAAATATTTTTCAGTATTTGTTTCTATTAAAAAAAGATAAACCTATTTGTAGCTTTCGATATGACATGAATGAATTTTTTCGAATAATCTGGAATAATAGGAAAAGATCGAATCGATTGAAATATTTAATAAGCAAACATATTATTCTTTCCGACACCCTTATTTTTTTATCCAAAAATTTTCAAGAAGAGGATATTGCCATGTTTGTTTTTACTTGCCTCGAATGATCTCCTCCCGTGTTTACCAATTAAACGTATATTTTCCTTCAGATCTTTGAAAATTGAAACAGATTTATCTTCCAGACTTATCGTGCGCCATTTATTATGCCCAAATCAAATATTTACCAGAAGAGTACGCATGACAAAACAAATATTTTGAACATTTGCGATTTGTTAACATTTCAGTGAATACCTAATTTTTCCTGTTATTCGTTCATTATTTAAATTATTCCACCCGGGTGGATACAGCTGATGTTTTAATGGTAACTTTCTACAGTAATAATCTTTACAATTTACTACTGTGAGAGACACTTGCAATGCACAAAATAATAAAAAAAGATCTTATAACAATATGATGCATAATATTTCCATATGTGTCCAATTTGTGTCTAAATCTTTGTTCACATATTTGGGTTTATTCACTTAGCAGTTATGTATTTATATTGACAGCTTGACATAAGTAAAAATTTGGATATTTACAGAAACAGTAGTTGTAAATAAGGTATTAAAACTAAAAATAATTGAAGTAAATAGTAAATTACAACTTCTGACCGTTTAAATACCCATACTAACTTACTTTTAAGTTTTTCAAATATTTGAAAGTAGTCTGTTCAGGAGTCTGTATGAGAAAATGCATGATTATGAAATAGGTAAAGATTTTTTGCAAAAACAGATTAAAGTGGCGTTCTTTTTTCTCTACCTTCCTCCACGGGAAAGTGAATTATGGTTAGTTATTATTATTTTTCTAACCCAAGTTTCTATTTATTCTTACAAGAATAAGACAAGGTATTTGTCTAAACATATTGGAAAAATGGTATGAAAAATAATTAGTTTTGAAACAAAACTTATGCTTCATTTACTTTTTATATTTATTATATATTTACCGTAGCGCTTGATGACAATGTGCCGTGTAGAGTTTGTTTGACTCTATAGTGAAAAAATTGAGCTCAAAAATTTGGGTGGTACATGGTAATTTTCCATTAACGTGACACTTAAAAATAAACAGCCTTGATTTTAAAATATAATATAAAACATATTCTCCACGTTTTATTTATAAAAAGCATTATTCACTTTGTGGTGTTGTAATATAGCTCTATTTTTCATCACTTATGAACGATGAATAGTAAAAAAAGTTTTTTTTTCTTTTCAGCATTTGAATCATACAAACATGTAATTCTTCCTTGAAAGTAGAACTAGTTAATGTATGTAGAGAAACAGAAAAAAAATGATATCAACAAAAAAGTTTTGCGCATTATCCTAATGAAGTCTTCGTTTTAGTTAGAGGGTTGATACTTTGATGGATCACTTTCAACCCTCCAATACCTCTCTATACTTGTTTCTACTTTCCCATCCCTTGAAACTCATTTCTTCTACAGGTGGAGAAAGGTAGGAAAGCGAGGATTTTTTTATATGAGATTAGTTTTCCCAATCCGAATTACTATTTCAATAGATTGGTAGGGGATGGTTTCAGGACCCGGGCGATTGAGCTTTGGAGGCAGTTTTGCTTGATTCTCGTTTCAAATGGTTTTGGACTTCAGTAAAAGCAATACTCTTAATGGAACTTTGCTAATTAGATACTTTATTTAATCAACATTTAGTCCACAAACATAAATATGGATAAAAAATAAAATAGGAGATCATATAGACTAAACGTACTGCTGACGTTGTTTAAATGATATTTAATATAAAGATACACGTGTTTAATATTGAAATTGAAAAACGAATAATTGACAACATTTTGAGTGCGTCCAAATACTTGCTCACAAATCTGGATTATCTCCAATTATAAAAGTTATTTATCTCTCTTTATTTTTGACATTTTAACAAAGATGAAGAAGAATAAGGAAGTCTTGGCATTTACGGGGCTTCCGACCGACATAGGCTTGTTTAATGTTACACATGTGTAAAGTGATATCTTAAACCAGCCTCTTCTTAGTCTATGTTGAGATGTGAAAAAAAAGAACAATTAATTTGATTATTGGTTTCGGCAGTTACTTTATGGTATTTTTTTTTAATTTCTCTTGATAAACACTATTATTTGTCAAAACCTAAAAAGACACGATTTTCGATACAGTCAAAATTTTAACGAGCACCGTTTGTGAAGTTTAGCCTTATATTTCAAGGGCACAAATCTCAAATTTAGGGAAAGCGTTAAATACGGTGTTCGACAATAATGTTGAACGCATCAAACGCATTTGAAAAAAGGCATTTATCAAGTAAAATTAAAATATACAAAGAAATGTGTACTGAAGAATGAGCATTTAACTGCATGAAATCCTGAAGAAACTGTTATTTTGCTAGTTATTACTCTGAGAAACTACTTTTCGTACATCTTGGTAACAAACCTGTATAGATAAATAAAAGCCATCGGTAAAAAAGCACACTTAAAATAATGTAACATCAAGATTACAGTTTATCATTATTGCTTGCGATATTGAAACTATTTACTATATAATATTTTTTGACATCTCATCAAAGATGAAGAAGAATATGGAAGTCTGGGCATTTACGGGGCTTACGACCGTCATAGGCTGGTTTAAGTGATCACTTTACACACGTGTAACATTCACCAATTCTACCCATTATTGACAACCACACTACTCAAATTCTTGGAAGTTCTATATATATGAACCAATTTAGAAACTTTGTTCTTGAATCACTAGATTTTCACTAGAGACATCTATTGGTGAGATGTAAAGAAGCTTTTTTATTAAGCAGAAACTCTTATATTAGTATGTGAGATCCGAATCCTGGATTATAATCACACACATGAGAAACGCCAGAAAATACCATTTTCATTTTTATTATTAAGCTTATAATTTGACCAGATAATTTATTTACAACATTTTGAGTGTGTCCAAATACTTGTTCACAAAATCTGGATTATCTCCAATTACAGGAGTTATTTTCATATTATTTTTTGACATCTCATCAAAGATGAAGAAGAATATGGAAGTCTGGGCATTTACGGGGCTTACGACCGTCATAGGCTGGTTTAAGTGATCACTTTACACACGTGTAACATTCACCAATTCTACCCATTATTGACAACCACACTACTCAAATTCTTGGAAGTTCTATATATATGAACCTATTTTACCTCTATTTACTTTAGATGTTTACAGTAACACTGTCCTATAAACCCGTGCAATATCACGAAAGCTGCTAAATTTGATAATTATACAACAAACAATATAAACATTTATTCTGAAACCCGAAGGGGATATTGGATTTTGTTTTCAATCGGGAATTTCCTGTTTACTATTCCGGAAAATGGTTTCTTTCACAGTTCAGCTCACCACTTTCGGGCGTTCTTATTAAATATGTCACATTTTCAGTTTTTTCTTCAGTATCTTGGAACCTCAGGTGACGATTTCTCCCGCGCAACCCTTCCCCACCCTTCGGGATCCCGATCTACTAATGTCGACCCTTTTCACGGTCCACTTCCAATATAATATAAAATATACAACTGACTGAAAATATTTCTGACTTCTTGGTATATTAAAACAAAAGCTAGGAAAAATACGTTATATTGATTTAAAGGCCACCATTTTTATGTCAATCACTGGATGTATATTTTATACCAGTATTCCTGCTTGTGACCCAACAACTTATATTATTTTTTAACATCTCATCAAAGATGAAGAAGAATATGGAAGTCTGGGCATTTACGGGGCTGACGACCATCATAGGCTGGTTTAAGTGATCACTTTACACACGTGTAACATTCACCAATTCTACCCAATAATAATAATAACTCCTATAATTGGAGATAATCCAGATTTTGTGAACAAGTATTTGAACATACTCAAAATGTTGTACATAAATTATCTGGTCAAATTATAAGCTTAATAATAAAAATGATAATGGTATTTTCTGGCGTTTCTCATGTGTGTGATTATAATTCAGGATTCGGACCTCACATACTTTTATAAGAGTTTCTGCTTAGTAAAAATCTTATTTACATCTCACCAATAGATGTCTCTAGCGAAGTTCTAGTGATTCAAGAACAAAGTTTCTAAATTGGTTCATATATATAGAACTTCCAAGAATTTGAGTAGTGTTGTTGTCAATAATGTGTAGAATTGGTGAATGTTACACGTGTGTAAAGTGATCACTTAAACCAGCCTATGACGGTCGTCAGCCCCGTAAATGCCCAGACTTCCATATTCTTCTTCATCTTTGATGAGATGTTAAAAAATAATATGAAAATAACTCCTGTAATTGGAGATAATCCAGATTTTGTGAACAAGTATTTGGACATACTCAAAATGTTGATTATATTATTAGCCAATAAGAATTTAAGCATTTAATGTTAAAATCAAACACAGATTGTTGAGAGATTGAGTCTACTAAATTGTTTATTGTAACTGCAGACAGTTGGTAGAATTCCATATTGAATTGTTAAGTAATATATTCAAAATTAAACAAGGTTTATTGGATTGAATTCTACATTCATCTATGTATATATTAATACGTGACGTTTCGTCTTATTAAGACATTATCAAACACCGTGTTTGATAATGTCTTGAAAAGACGAAACGCGTCACGTATTAACATAAACATAAATAAATGTAGAATTCAATCCAATAAACCTTGTTTTATTTTGAATTTATTACCCAACAATTCTACTTAATTTTATTTTTTTGTTAAAAACACATTAATATCAAAAATATGTGACATTTGTTTCGCCTTGTTATGTCATTTTCAAACAAATGTGATAATAAAATGGACTGATATATATATACATATAAACAACAAGAAATTATTTGAACTCAAATCTTTTTAAATACTCAGATAGATTGATCACCTATAATCTAGTTGACGTAGTACATGATAAGGGCAAGGAGAGCTGACCCTTATAGTATACAAAGACGATAAGTTGGGATGGAGCCAGGAAGAGAAAGATGATTTGATTTTTCAAAATGCACACCACGAAGAACCGCATTGAAGTTGTAATTCCAGAATAGCAGTAGACTTGTAAATGTCAAATAAATGTTGCATATTATGTTTTGTATTGTCGTACCCCCTATACCAGTAATAAGGCTACCCAACTATATCAGTACCTACCTAAATTATTTATTGCTTGCTGGGTTGTACTTTTACCTGTTGATAAGAACAGAGTTCTTATAACTAAGACAAAATAGTTCTGAAACTAGTCGTATATTAATCAATTCAAAAGTATTCTAAAATAACTATTTTTTGTTTGTATTTATAGAAGTTTCAATAGCAAAAAACAGCCATATTTTAATGGTGATTAAAGTATTTTTCATCTACCCTACATGTTATTCTCTCTTTGTTCTAAAGAGGATGAGTATTAAAATTATTAAATTTCTCATTACTCTAAGCGTTATAATTATATTTCTTCGTTGATATTACATAACGAGCTTTCTCAATGTGAATATACGGTGTTAATATAATTTTGTCTTATACATGTTACGAGGAAATTGACTTAACGTTTCTACACGACTTGATGAGAAGCGAAAAATAATTTACGTATTTTTGAACCGCTTTAAAATTGGCTTTATTTAGTGAAATAGTGCTGTAATACTTTTAAAAGTTACAAATTTACCTTAAATTTAAAATTTTCCACATGTAATGTCGACATTTGTATTGTAGCCGATATGATATGACTTTTGTCAGAAATATAATGATATTCATATTATTCATTAATTTATTTAAGACACTGGATTATTCAATACATTTTTGAGACATTGGAGTTGTCAATTTAAAAGTGTTTTATACATGATAGAAGATGGAAGTCTGAGCATACTAGAATATAAAGTAAGTTGAATAAATACTTCACCAAGCTCTCAACTGGTGGCGCTGCAATCAGCCATACTTTCAAACATATTGAAAACTATATCCACATGTAAAATATTTTGAGACCATAGCATATATACAGGTTTAAAGAATTAATGCAATTTGGATGTTAATTAATGGCCAGAAGAGTGAATTTTACACAAGTGTATAAAGTGATCATTTA
The DNA here is from genome assembly GCF_059751285.1 of Brachycentrus maculatus. NCBI lineage: Eukaryota > Metazoa > Arthropoda > Insecta > Trichoptera > Brachycentridae > Brachycentrus > Brachycentrus maculatus. The sequence continues at coordinate 201,181 of NW_028280874.1, forward strand.
AGCCAGCCAAATACAATGTTGTAAACCCTGGGATGTTCAGACTTCCATCTCCTTTATTATGAAGAGGAACGATAGATATTTTATATCAAGTTGAGACATCTATAAAAAGAAATAAAATGATTTACTTTTTTGTGTTGTCTGTATAAAGTTTTGACATTGCGGTAAGTAATAAATAGGTATCGTAAAAGGATGAACAAAGTGAATTGGGTGATTTCAGTGAATCTGAAAAAGAAACCTCTCAAGAAAATAAGAATATGCCCATATAAAAGATCCGTAGCATAAACAACACATGTATTATACCCAAATGGGAAACTTTTTACATCATTAACAGAATAAACATTTCTTGCCATACTAAATTCTGTGTTTGATATAAAAATAACAGAAATATTTTGAAAAGTCGATGGTGCTCCAGCAAATTTTCTTTTATGGGAAAATTATTACCGTTTTATGCCGTTGGAAATACTAACTTCCTTCGAGGGATCTTTTCGCAGTTGAATTTCCTCCACGATGTCGTGTGGGTCCTTATTGCCCCGACATATTATTTTAGTAGCCCGTTTGAGAGGGATGTTTTGAAAATCGTATCGGCAGTAAAAATATACATTACTGTTTCGCTTTTCCGATCCTTATTTCCAGTGAAATGTTTCAGTGCTATCGATATACGAGGGAAAATAGCAGGGTTGTCAAAAAATATATATTACCGAAAAATAAATATGGTGATTTTACAGCATATGAATTCAATAAGTCTAATTGAAGAGAGCCGTATACATATATATTTAAAAAAATCAAAGCAATATGAATGTTCGATGTACATTTTGGCTGTCCAAATTTAAAACACAGTAAGGGACTTTTTTTTGTAGTACGTTTTTTTTTGCATTTTCGAACTAAGTAGAGTCTACTTAGTCCATAATACTTTAAATACTTCACAAATCTGGGTTTCTCCACGAAGGGGTTATTTGGACACACTTAAAGTATTGTGAATAAAAATAACTGGTCAAATCATAAGTTACATTAAAAATTATAAATCGTATTTCAGGTGTTTTCCAGTATAAAAATAATCGAGTCCCAGCTAAATAATAGCTTTTCTCATTCCACCAAAGATGGTTTAAGTGTATATTTAGCTTACATGTATAGTGTCACGAGATTAATGATATATGTAAGAGTTTCAAAATTTGAGTAGAGTCGTTATCAATCATGGGGAGAATGGTGAATGTTTAAGTGAAAATGATCACTTAACCAACCTTTTACAGGTCGTAAGCTCTGTAAATACACAAACTTTTATATTCTTCTTTCTGAGATATGATTTTTTTCCACAGTTATTTTACAAGCGATTTAATCTTATGATGTTTTAAAGAAATGTATTTATAAATAAAATGATACTTTTATAAGACTTTACCCTACCGTTTTTAAAACGCATTCGTCTTTCATTTGTGAAAATTACTACACTAGCTTGTAAAAAATGAAACGACAAACATGCCCTAAGGTTCTCTGCCAAAAAAGTCGAAGATCTGTGTGATAGGGAAAGTGTGGTGACAAGAATCAGATATGAAGTTAAAATATCCGACCGCAATATAAATACTATTTTTCAAAATATATTGGTATAAATAAAAATTAAAAAAATCTTTAGAGAATAATCATTAAGTAATTATTTTATTTTGACAACCCTGTTTTTATATTGTGTAAACGATATTATTTACTTTATTAAAATACAACAGAACTTTCCAGATAACGTAAATTCTGTTCTCGGTTAGGAGTTTAATTATTGATCTAAGATTTTGCTTTTTTGCCACCCCTGGCTAACTATCAGGTCATATGAGCTTTTCGTAGCTACTCGGAAAGTCAACACACTACTTGTGTTTCCCTAATGGGGAAAATAGAGCGAAGGATGCCACTTAACCTCGATGGTCTTGGGGTGTTATTTATTTTTATTTTTTATTTAATCCACATTACCACGTTTCATAAACAGAGTGTTGATCACTTATTGTATGGCATGGTATTAATAACACGATGATTTCAATATACAAATATATTTGTTTTAATCTCCTTCTAACGACCCTTATTCACACCTAATGGTGCATAGGGCACTGCGTCATATTGACGCAATGTTATTTTGATATTTACTTATATGAAGGCAAGTTGATCACTCCTGCACTTCGAGAACCAGTCCAGGATAACGTTAAATAATTATAAGAGTGTAAAAATCACTCAAATTTATTTTCACCCTCCCCCTGGGAATCGAACCCGGGGGCAGGGTTTATCCACTAATAAGATGACATCTCAAAATAGACAAAGAGTGTGTGTATGTGTGTGTTTAAATATACATATTAATTGATATACATATATATTAGTCTTGATTACTAAATTTTACACGTTTTGCGTGATTTAAAAATGTGTTAATTTCTAAATGTCATTCGTACAATTTGATTCCGGTTAGAGATCCTATCTGCTCCCGAAGTAAACGCTTTAGACCGGAAACAGATCCCGTCTTCTGCGCCTGACAGTTCCTGTATGGGAACACCGATAGTCCTGTACTGTAATATGGGACGCGGTTTCACCGCACTCCACCAATCAGTTGCATTACTCTGCTGTTTATAATGGCCCTTTGAGGACGAATGCCTCAATTCAACATTCTATCAACCAGTAAAAATGATAATTAATATATGTTGACATGTTTGATTTATAAACGCATGATATGCTCTACATACTTGCTACTTAAGTAAAATTCAATAAGGGCCTAAATAGTTTAATCATTCAACCAGCAAGAACAATTGCAATATTGTAAAAACCCACCAAATATGGGCATTTTTATTTATTTAAACTTTATTTTTTAGTTCATATTTTCCCGTACTCACCTAATGGCACACCGGAAAACGCATCATATCGATACAGTGTTATCTTAATCGTAAATTACATGACGGCAAGGTGATCGGTTATACCATTGCTTCAGGTACCAGTTTACGGTAATGTCAAATAATTTTTTGAGAAAAGAGGAAATAAATATTTTTATTTTTATTGATATAACAAGGTACTCGTATACAATCTCAGTAATAAAAATATTCACGTGTTTTATTAAGAATTACTTTACATTTAAAAATAATAATAAAAGTTCAATTAATTAATAAACATTAAATATTACTTGGATTAATTATAATTTAAAAAAATATATTTTATGTTCCATTTGGTATATGTGTATATCATTAATTTTCAAAATCTATTGCGATGCGTGTTTCGATGTATTCCGTATTATTTTCAAATACCGTGTGAAAATGACGAGTAAATCACAAAAACACGTGTCACAATAGATTTCAAGAAATAATTGTAATTACTCAGTAAAATTTTAAATTGAAAATGATCAAATATCACCAAAAATGAAATTATTATTTTTCAATAAAATTAATTTTCTTATTTTGTATGAAACTTATGACATGAATCGTATTATGGTACGAAATTTTTTTTTAGAGGACAACATTACTAATGAAAAGCTTTAAAAATAACTAGGCTTAAAAAAGGTAATTTCAAGATGAAATTGAAGTTATAAATCATCTCGCACAGGAATTATTGAATAAGTATCCAGTCGTCCTATAACGGTCACGGCTGGCGTAGAATTTTGCCTTATTTCGATTATGGCGAGACACGAATACCAATTTCGGCGCTTCAGAGTAATGGCGTAACTAATTATTCATTATTTAATGTAAAATTTGTACCATTCTATGATATTTTTACGACGTGTAAAAGCGTATAACCGTTATATCTCCCGCCTCCGAAATTAATTTAAAATTCACGTTAAAGTTAATGTCCGCTAAAAATTTCATGAGGCTAATTTTTTGATGAAAGATTATACGATTTTGGATAAATTTTAACAAAGGACCTAAAACTGTTGGATTATGGGCGAGTCAGAAGATGGTATAAGAGCTGTTTAAGGCTATTTGATATCATTTCACATTTTATCTTCATCCCTCTTTATACTTAAGAGCTCACAACGAATATTAAAATTATGAAAATAACCTGTAAGTTACATAATTAAGTAGCTTTTTTGAAATGTTATTAAAAACAACTAAGTTATCTTTCACTAAGTGCTCTGGATGAAAACGTTTTAATAATGATATTAATCTGACCATACTTTTGGTGATTCAAATAAAATTCGGTATTCAATTTGTGGTTATCTATATTTATTTGTTTATTTTTAATTTCATTAATTGATTTAGCAGTCACTTTGTAGTAAAATCTATTTATTTTTAATTAAAGTATTACTTATAAAATATCACTCTTTCTTTAAATCTAAAAAAGGATGCGGAATTCATCGAAACACGTGTCATAGTAGATTTTAAGAAAAAATGTATTTATTAAGTAATACTTTAATTAAAAATGTCTATATTTAATTAAAGTTTTACTTGATAATGAAGTAGTGGTATTTATTAGACAGCACTTAAGTTAAAAATAAAACTCAACAAACAAAGGATTATTCATCTAACGAATGATGTATCGATATATCAAACAATATATTATAGGTGTCTCGACTTGAGAAAATACATCTATCGTTTTTAAATGAATGAAGATGGAGTCTGTGAATGTTTGAGTATTAGGACAGCCTTTCCAGTAATATTGGATTCCTTTCATATTTTAGTTGAGACTTAAATTATAATATAGATTCTGCATTCGGAGTGACTCGATTCGATAATTTGTAAAGTATATATGCCACTCAAATGCCTAGCATACATACCAAGGCATATGATATTGATCAATTAATATTTTTAGTCATTAAAATGAAATTAATTAAACGCCGGATTATTCACCCTACGAATAATATATAAAAAAAATTATAGACGAATTTGAAACGAAGCATCTTTAATTTTTATACGAACAACCTGTGTGACGATTTTTATTCTGCCCACTATTGAACATTAATGTTGCATTATTTTTTAAAAGACGCATACATGCAATATTGTTGGATTATTTTTGTACGTTAGTTGTAATCTTTAATTGATGTGTAATTCTTGTGGCAAGTTGAGAAACCTATAATACAAATAAATATTAAACAATTCAAATGGTACCAAAAACTTTTTTTATGTTAACTTGATTATATCTAAGAAAAAGCGGTTAATGTTCCTATATTTTAACAGATACTATTATTTTTATTTTTTTATTTTTTTTATTCATTCAATATATTTACATTTTTATTTACAACATAATACATTTGAATCATTTATACATATGGAGAACTTTTATATTTCGATTCGCTGTGCCTCTCCATAAAAGAGACTGTGATCTTGTGCTTGGAGAGGTACTTACACTCTTGGTTTAATGTTATATAATAAAAGACAAAGTAGTATTTTTTTGTATATTTTTTAAAGATTTAAATGGGTAGAGCTTTAATTTTTTTCTCAAGTATTTTTATATCATCTATTTTTTTTTCTTTAGGGAGTTTATTGAAATGTTTGATTCCCAAATATTTGAAGTTTCGCTGAAATTGCTTGGTGTTGCATTTTGGAGTAGAAAAATCGTTAGAGAATCTCGATGATAATTTTTTTGTTAAATTTAAATAATTGTCACCCTTTGGTATTTGAAAATTGCGTTTTTTTTATAAATGGATTCTTTATTTGGGACTTGAAATTTTTCTAATTATAATTTTTTTGGAAATATGTTTTTTTTTCACATTATACAAATGGATATATCAAGTGACAAGTAGTTCGACGTTTAATGCTTTTAATTTGCCTTAGCTGATATTGCTAAGCAAAAAGCCTGCATATATACTCATATACAGTACGAGATGTTTAATTAATAAATAAATAATCAATAAGCACAACCAGAATTTCTTTTTATTCCCGCATACATCTTAATTGCATTTATCTCGTTAATGTTTAGAGCACAGTTCTGGGAATACTTAACCCAGCTTCCTGCTCGCAAATTGCAGGGCGCTAAACAGATCAGCCGTTAGGGTTGCTTATTAATATTTATTTCCGCAACCACGGGCAAGATTATATTCTACAATAATTTAGTAATTAGGTGAATGTGCTCCCGAGGGGTGATTATGGGTTTTCAATAAGGATATTAATTTGTAATGAAGGCGACAGACTTACAAAGCCTATTTATTTCCCGATTTTCCCACCCGGCTTATGTAAGGATCCGTGTAGAACACTTATTTAATGATCCCTGGGCGATAAAGCCTGGCTGTAATTTATTGTAATCCTCGATATTTTAATGAAAATATAAAACATGTTACATTTATTTTATTAGTCGGAGTGGTATTATCATAACCTTTCCCTTTTAATTCGTAATTGAAAACCACTGGATGAACTAACGAGGTAAAATTGAATACAGATTGATTATATTTTGAAATCAATGAATTTCAAATCTATGGTGTATGTTTAACATTTATTTTGAAAAAAAGAGTATATTGAACGATAAATATAATGTTAACTTATGTCAAAAGTAAAAATAAAAATGTTGAAATTGGTTAAGCGTTGAATTTGTAGAACTGTACATTTTATTTTGAATACTAAAATCAAACACTGAATTGAGTCTACAAAAAAGTATATATTTTATTTAAAAAAAATTATAATCAAACTAGATTCGTGACAATTGTTTCGCCTTGTAATTTATAAGTATTATTTATTTAACCAGCTTATGACAGATCATAAATCCTGTAAATACCCAGACTTGCATATTCTTATTCTTCTATATTGAAGTGTCCGAAAATGTAAAAATAACTCCAACGTGTGATGGTATAAATATCACAAACTGGACTGTGAAAAATGATCACTTTACCAGCCTATGAGAGGTCATAAGTCCTATAAATATGCAGACTTCTATATTCTTTTTCAATTATATTGAGATGTCAAAAAAATGTTAAAATAACTCCAGTGTGTTATAATATCATTCTGGACTGTTTAAAGTTATCACCCAACCAGCCAATGACAAGCCATAAGCCCTTTAAATACCCAGATTTCCATATTCTTTTTCATGTACGTTGAGATGTCAAAAGGAGTAAAAATAATTCCAGTGTGTAAAAATAAAAATATCATACACTGGACTGTGTTAAGTGATCACTTAACCAGCCTATGAGAGGTCATATGCTTTGTATATACCCAGACCTCCGTATTTTTATATTATTTTTGAAGTTAAAAAGACTTTATATTTTGATCCACTCACATTTTTATTAACAACCAACTAGTTTCGGCAACATTGCCCTCTTCAGGGTTTAATTTATGACTAATTTATGACTAAATTTATGTCATAAATTAAACCCTGAAGAGGGCAACAGGTTGTTGCCGAAACTAGTTAGTAAAAATGTGAGTGGATCAAAAAACAAAGTCTTTTTATTTCTCATAATAATATATCAATACGATCCACAAAGTAAATGCTTTCAATATTCAAAACATTCCGTATTCTTCTTCAGCTATATTGAGATGTCAAAATTGATTGAAATATGTAAAAAATAATAAGTGAAAAAACCCAGATTTGTAAATGAGTATTGGGACAACGTTGTGAATGATTATTGAATCAAAATTATTGCCGAGATTTCTCGGGACGAGAAAAACGCTTACGCAGAGTATGTAACCGTACTCGTACAAGGGACAGTCTACACTTCACCCTAATCCTTCTGTATCCTTGCTGATCCCGGCGCCCGGGTATTGGAAAGCACCTACGTAACTGTAACGAAATTATGGTCCCCATATATATCGGGTACCTGTCCAATACCTCAACTGCGGTCGCAATTCACCATCAAAATTCAAACTGCCTGGGCTCGGGTAGACTCCGGAATACTAAGGCACCCCACGAGGGAGGCGGCTGCGACCGCTGCCTATTAAATATCCATGAAAATCGATAACACTATATTTTGTTCACCTTTTGTGATCGGTTTAAGAGATTCATAAATTGGGACCTTTTCTTATCTTGTTTCCTTGTTTTCTTGAGAGGAATACGTGATTAAAATTACCATTTTGACTTTGCTTCGTATTTACAAAAATACGAACACAAATTCATTCGCAAATGTGGATTTCTTATTTGTTTATTTAAGTAAATGTTTTCATTTTTAATTAATGTTTTACTTGGTAAATTTAATATTCTATAATAGTCTATATAATAAATAGTGATATGTACCGAGTAAAACTTAAATTAAAAATGTATTGATTACCACAAAGTCACTGAAGAATAAATTAATAAATGTTTTTAATCATTTTTTTAAATGACATCTAACATATATGGAGAAGAATATGGAAATCTAAGTATTTACAGGGTCATAAGTTGGTTAAATGATCACTTAACACACGTGTAGCGTTCATTTTTCTATACATGATTGACAAAAAAAACTAATGATACTATAAATTTTAGAAGTTATACATATACTCGTATGAGCAATCACATAGCGTTCCATGATTTAGTTCACAACAGCCATCTATACAATTATTTAAACTAACTCACAAATGTTGTGTTTTAATTAAGTTGATAAATTTTGTCAGTCTGCCTGTAAACAAGAAAATAAAGAGGTATTAAACATGTCTAAATGCGTTCTCTCAGATGAATGTGCGGAAAAACGATGTATTATGATAGATGGTGATAAAAGTAAAAAATCTAAGGCTGAGATAAGATATCGATAAAATTAAGAGAGGTGTTAAGATGGTTATGGCTCATAGCATGAGTGAAGAAAGAATTTTAAAACAAATTTATGAGGGGAATGTGGGGTTGGTAATAGGAGAAAATGTAAATCTTTGTTTACTCGCACCACATCCTGCACATCTGCAATTTAAGAGGGTATGAAACTCTTTACTTCTACTACTACTACCATCACGCCGTTTCCCCGCAGGAGTAGGCAGAGAGGATAGAACGCCACACTCTTCTGTCCTGACATACACCCCTCGCCTCCTTCACATCCATACATCTAGTCATACATGCCCTCCGATTACGCAGACTTTTGACACCGCCAGATTATAGGTTCTGATTGATCTGATCGTGCTAAGTCTTTTTCAGTCGTCCTCGTCCTCTTTACTCCATAGATAATTAATATAAGACACCATATGAAGTTTTTCAATTTGATTTGAATTGGTTCAAACTCGCTGTCCGTTTCTTTTTTACTTAATATACATACTTAGTAACAATTTTTTTTTTAGTATTCATTTAAATTTCTTGACATTTCTACTTTACAATCTTGAAATTGATTACGCTGTCCTCTCCTGTTAAGAAAGTCGTGCTGGGAGAGAGATTTACTCTTATTATTATATATATATATATATATATATATATATATATATATATATATATATATATATATATATATAAATATATATATATATATATTTATATTTATATATATATATATATATATAGATATATATATATATATATATATATATATATATATATATATATATATATATATATATATATATATATATATATATATATATATATATATATATATATATATATATATATATATATATATATATATATATATATATATATATATTTATATATATATATATATATATATGTATATATATATATATATATATATATATATATATATATATATATATATATATATATATATATATATATATATATATATATATATATATATATATATATATATATATATATATATATATATATATATGTATTCGTATATAAACGTTTGTTTCATCAGATCAAATACGATGATTTGTATTAATGAATCGTACGGCAGTGAGTAGCGAGCAAACAGATGTGTATGTTATGTGTACAATAAATACACAAGCCCATTGTTGTGATTCACCGACAGTTTGCCGAATTACCTGTTTAACCAGTGATGGATTGAATTAGGTAAACAGGATGCGCATCGAATGGGAAGGATTCGATTGTATACGATTGTAGCTAAATTAGGGTTCATCAAGATAACAGCAACCCCATGACATCGTTAATTTAAGACGAAAATATTTTCAATATTTTGAGTGGCAAAATAATTATTTACATATAATTTTTTGATATCTTATCAAAGATGAAGAAGAATATGGAAGTCTGGGTATTTACGGGGCTGACGACCATCATAAACTCACCGATAGATATCTCTAGTGAAGTTCTAGTGATTCAAGAACAGTGTTTCGAAATTGGTTCATATTTATAGAATTTGTATGAAATTGACAGTGTGGTTGTCAATAATGGGTGGAACTGGTGAATGTTACAAGATGGCCGTCAGCCCCGTAAATGCTCAGACTTCCATATTCTTCTTCATCTTTGATGAGATGTAAAAAAATAATGCATCGAAAATGTATGGTACGAAAACGTTTAAATAAATATACGAAAAAAAAGGTAATTTTATTTAACCTCTCCGGGAATCGAATCTGGGATCTGTATCTCGGTTGTTAAATGCAGCAACCACAATAGCATGGAGGCAGACTCAAATTAAGTAAAATAATTCATACGGTTGTCAGCCCCGTAAATGTCCAGACTTCCAAATTCTTCTCTATCTTTGATGAGATGTCAAAAAATAATAGTTGGATATAATCCAGAATTGTAGTATTTGGACGTACTCAAAATATTCCAAATAAATACATTTGTACGATAAATATAGAGGAACATTTTGGAGAAGCTTTTTTTTTCTGAATTCATGAATACTACCTATTTACGTAGATAAGAGCTAAATCTCACTGTATCTGCAGATAAATAATTGCGTCTAATGTAATATCAGCGGTAGTTGGTGGATTTGGGAAAATCTTTTCCCATTTTAAACAATATGAGAGTTTGAGGTTTAGGAAACTTATTTTACTTTCAAGCAAATAAAAAGCTTGATACCTCGAATAGAAAAAGTGAGATAGTAAGTAGCCCCGGGCATAACGAAATAGGCTTCCTCCCACCCTATATGGTACGGTCTCGCTTATTTAAGCGGAAATCCGACACGTTATTGCCAACGAATAAGAAATTTTGTTAACCTACAACGACCTAAGAGAAGAATTTAAATCCCCCTAGAACTCGTATCACCAGATGATTTGATAACCAACATTTTGAGTGGGTCCAAATACTTGTTCACAAAATCTGGATTATCTCTAATTACAGGAGTTATTTTCATATATTTTTTTAAATAATTTGAAAATAACTCCCGTAATAATAATAATAATAAACCCTTATCCGCACCCCAATGGTGCATAGAGCACTGCGTCATATAAACGCAGTGTTATCTTGATCGTTTACACATGAAGGAAAGGTGATCAGCCCTCCGCTTCAGGTACCAGTCCAGGGTAATATTGAATAAATATGATAGTGAAAAAAATCACTTTATATTTATTTTACCCCCCTTGGGAATCGAACCCGGGACCTCCAGAACGGTAGCCGAGCGTGCTGACCATTACACTACGGAGGCGGACAAAAATAACTCCTGTTGCTGCATTTAGCAACCGAGATAGAGATCCCGGGTTCGATTCCCGGATAGGTTGAATAATGTTTTTTATTTTATTTTAATTTTTGACAGCCACACTATTCAAAATTCATGGAAGTTCTATATATATGAACCAGTTTCGAAACACTATTCTTGAATCACTAGAACTTCACTAGAGACATCTATTGGTGAGCTTATTGGTAGTTAGCCCCGTAAATGCCCAAACTTCCATATTCTTCTTCATCTTTGATGAGATGTAAAAAAAATAATATGAACTTGATAACCATTCAAGCAATTAGATTTATTTAAAAAAAAACTATTTTCATTAAATGATTCGTATATGAATTTAACTTGGTAAATTCCACTTTTTCTGATAATCTATTGAGACATTTTGATGCTTGAAAATGATTCAAAATGCATCGAAACACGTGTTATAATAGATTTTTAGAAACAGTGGTATTTAACAAGTAAAACTTAAATTTAAAAAATAACCAACGATCACGCTGCTTTTCCGCAGGGGTGGGCAGAGAGAAAATAATACTACATTACTCTCTCTTTGCAAACATTCTTCGTCTTTTTCACATTCATGTATCTCCTCATACATATTTATCTGACCCCAAATACGGCGAAACCAGATTTGTAAATAAAGATTGTGACACACTGAGAAACCTACATCCAGCAGAAGAGAGAAGGCGGAGGAAAAAGAAGAAGAAAAATAAAATATATTTAACTCAAAAGTAGCAATTTGATGGTAAGGGAATGTAGAGGTCTGCATGATACACATGTGTTTAAAGTTATCATTCAGAAAAATCAATAATATGTCGAGAGCAATGATCAAAATATAAACATAACCAACATATTACTTCACACATAGTACTCATAACACATATTAGTTGTAACAGTAGTAATCACACATATTAATTACATTAAAGTAATCATAACATATAATAAAAATACATATTAAGTTTTTACCCTCTTCTAAAACGAATCCTGCGTTTAATAAACGGTTAACAGACGTGTTACCCACTACGGTATGGATACAAGCTATTCACAAATAATTCATCATTCTGAACGCCAAAATAAATGTACCCTATGAAAATAAAAGCTTCAATATAAATTATGAAACCTTTCATCAAGTGAGTAATTTACGATAAGTATTTTCTTTTACGTTTCTGAAATTCGATGGGGGTTTTACTTATTGAGAATCGTTACACACAAAAAATGAAAATAGAGGTAATAATAAAAGAACGGTTTTTCAATTTCAAGGTGGTTTTTGGTGACAGGAAAAAAATGCATTGAAATACTCTCAGAGTTTCTTTGATGTTAAGAAAACCCCATTAAAAATCAGCCACCCCCATTCATCTTCATTCACCTTACTTTATACGTATTTGGGGTGTCGTGTGGCCTCGTCCCATATAAAAAAGATTCAACACTCAAAGAGGGTGAACGCGAACAACTAAAACATACCCTACAGTCACGGGGATGGAATTCAATGTAACCATGCTATTTGTACCGCTTTCAATCGACACAACCCTTTTGTCAAGATCTACCCCTGCGCGTTGGGGTGGTTGTGAGTTGTAAAGTTGAGATGGCGCCTTGTACCCTCACAGATTTGTTTGTTTACCTGTGCCAGGGTGTTTTTTTTTCGAATGGATTCAAGTAACGTGGAAATTCTCGTATTCAGCGGTGGAATGATTTACGAGGTGAACTAACCCGAGTCTTAAGGGATTGAAGAGAATTTTGGTAATCAAGAAAAAGAATTGTTTGACTAACAGCTTCGTAAGGGATACAAAAAAACGGCTTTAATGGTTTTACTAATAAATCTGAACGTTAATGGAAAACAAACATAAATTTGTAAATCAACACAACTTTATTATATTTATATTTTAAAATCAAACACAGATTCTTTGAGTCTGCTAAGTTGTATTTTATTAACAAAAACACATAAAAAATTGATATTGTGACAATTGTTTCACTTATTTATGGCATTTTCAAACGAATGAACATTTGTTCATTTAAAAATTGACTTTCTAACCATGTAAAACATCAATGTAAATCTAAACGTATCATATGTATACGCAATATAGAAAAATAATCCTTTCATTTAATTGCTTTTTTCAATTCGTAAGTTTTTAAGCCTATAGGCATTTATTTGATAATATATGGGTGATATCCTCATTTCGACTTTTTCTTTAATTTAATCACAGATAAGCGCCCTTGTGACAATTTTTTTCATCGAAATCGGCTCTGTTTCAATTATCCTAAATTATATGAGACAGTACCAGTCCAGGGTAATAATAAATACGTAGTAAAGTGAAAAAACATATTTCTATTGACCCCCCTGAGAATCGAACCCGAGACCCCCAGTACGATGATCAAATGTGCTTATCACTGCACTACTAAGATAAACTTATAACAATCTAAGGTGGACAATATAACCCTCTATGCTCCCATTGTTTTTCCTACAGTGTGGTCAATTCCCAACCTAAAGAGTATTGTTCACAAATATTTTCCCTACATAGCTATTGGTTTTCATGTCATTGCGAATAAGCCCGGGACTTAGCGACAAGACATAAATACATTTATTTTGGAATCTGGCTATCCATTTTCATCGATACAAGACTCGGGTTCACGAAGTAACCAACCGACCCCTAAAGGTTGTAGGCTGTAGGATCTGTGGCGCACTGGGGTGCGGACGAGGGTAGTGTGAGGGCCGGTGACAAATAAAACGAGACTAGTTGACAAATACAATGTTTATCTCTTGTGTCGAGTTCTTTTGGAGCATAGATTCCCAAACTGGGCAATATCGGCCACAAGTGGGCGATGAAGAAAATTTGGTAGCAATGTTGGCTTCGGGAGAATTTGTTTTGTCTTAGAAGTCTTTTTAATTAAAAAGAGAAATCGACTGCAAATAGATGAATGATAAGATTTGAGGATACTTATAGCAAATATAAAGAATAATGTTGACAAATTCATATGAGTACAGGTTCATCGTCCTTATGAAATGTTGATACATATATATTTTTTTGTCTAATTATTAAAGAGGTAAGTATTTGTAACTTTGTGGTATGATAATATAATAAACTCCTTATCATTTGTTGTTCAATTGTGTAATATCACTTAAAAGCACTAATTCATGAATACTGTAGTCTACATTTGACCTGATAATTGAATGATTGTTCCAACGTTAGGTCAAATGAAAAATCAGTTGAAAGCGGTAGTCATGAAGTAATTTTCAGTGGTATAGTAAAACCTCGATACAACCGACCTCTATTTAACGACAAAAATCCGGTAAAATGTAAAAAATTAAAAACGTGCTGTTTATCTTAGTCCGAAGATAATAAAGAGAATTTTGATTACATTTTGTATTGTTTATTTATTCATATCTATATTAAATAATTAGTTTATTTTTTAAAAAGTTTCTATATTTTTGGGTTTAACAGACACCCCCTCCCTTTAATCAATCCGTTATATCATGGTAGTACTGTATGATACAAAGTGAACGATGAATGATAAAGAGAGTGTCCTAAAATACAACTAAATAAAAGTGTTCTAAAAAGAGTGTTCGAAAGTTGAAAAAAGCCAAATAAGTTTTTATCACTATATGAAAATACAAAAACACATGTTCGTTAGTTTACAAATTCATCATCATAAAATCAATGTCAAATCCATATATAAAAAACACGTAATCACATTTATAAACTCATTAATTTAAGTTTATAAATAAATTCAAAGGAAGTTTATGATGTTAGTAGAATCATTTTTTTTTAAATTTCCTTTAGTACTTATTACAACTAAATCCAAATCACTTTAAATATTTTTTTTATTTCTATTGAATTCAATTTTACACCTTCTGATCAAATAGCTTTGAATCC
Source organism: Brachycentrus maculatus (assembly GCF_059751285.1). Lineage (NCBI taxonomy): Eukaryota > Metazoa > Arthropoda > Insecta > Trichoptera > Brachycentridae > Brachycentrus > Brachycentrus maculatus. The sequence continues at coordinate 216,403 of NW_028280874.1, forward strand.
GGGTAAATATTGAATGCATTCCATCACAAAGCTTCGGGTTATTATTTTCTATTGTGCGTAGGCTGCAGCAGCTCTGTATTATACCGCCGACCCACCCCAACCGGCCGCCCCTAATCCAGCACAGTATTCACATCATCCCCTGGACAATGTCACCTGTATTCTAGTGAGTGTAATGGACTAACGGCCGCGTTTAGTGCGGAAGGCTTATTGGGCATTCAGGGGTGTGTTCACACCCCCGAGACATATGGCCGGCAAGGGCGGGCGAGAAGAAAATCAAATATAATAGAAGCGAGGACCGAAATTTATGGAATGATTTTAGACTTACGGTACGGGGAGAATTTATAGAGACCCTTTTCATATTTTTGGATTTATTTATTTTGATCAACGCCCATAACATACTTTACCAAAACAAATTTCACTAATATACTGGTATGTATGTTAGATTATTCCGACATATGACCTGACCACTTTTCAATATATAAAACACTTGATCATGCAAAGTTTTCCTCGGTTTTCTTCTGATGTATGTATTACCAACTAATATCACATAAATTATACGTTTTTTTTATAAACCGTTAGTCATTTTTTAGGTCAAAGTACATATTTACTTGCTTTTAAATATAAATCCACCGTATTAAAATCACTTAAATTCATTGGTATTTTAAAAACATCAATATTTTCTAGAAAAAGTTTTACTCGGTTGGGATTATATAAACTATTGAAATGTGAAAAAAATGGTAATGCTAACCGTATTATTTCAACAACAAAAAAAAATCGCATATTCGTTTTTATGGCATTAAAGTAAAAAAAGTTGAACGCATAATACAACAGTGTTGAATAATAATAAAATAATGGAATGAAAAATACTGCTCCTAAAAAACATGGCTTATTATCATGAATTGATGGCAAGTTAAATATATATAGAGAAAGTACTCAGAGATTGACCATCTTACATTTTTAAATATAATTAAAAACTATGCCCTCTGCACTATTAAGTGTGGATAAACATTTAAAAAAGAAAAAAATGTTTATCGATTTGGCATCAACTTTTTTGAATGACATGTGTGTAATGAAATAAAACTCAATAAGCGGTATTTTACAAGTATTTTTTAATTTAAAAAAACTATTAATTTGAGTCAACAACAGCAACATTCATAAAACCACAGAAATATAAAGATTAACACAAAATATTAGTGTAGATCTAGCAAAAAAACACGTATCCATGAGAGAAAATGTGCGTGTGTGAAGTGTGTAAGAGGGTATGTGTGCGTGATGTTGATTCTATACGTAATGGGACATAAAAACAATGCTGAGAATGATAGTTTTTAAAGATCCTGAGAGGACAATATGCTCACCATTCGAGTAATCAACACAGATTTTCCGCAATTGAAAATGTCAACTTCGCTAAAACATGAATTGTACCTAGCCATTCGAAACATAGGTAAACTCAACGCATTAAACATTAACTAAATAAAACATTGTTATATACTAGACTCGGAAAAATTGCTTGTAAAATATTAACGAATTTCAGTTTTGGGGAAATCTCGACGAATTAGTGTGAATTGTAGCTTAAATTTAACCAGGATACGCAATGCGCCGTTTTGTAGCTGAATAATAAAATATGCAACAATAATGTTATGTGGTCGGATTCCCGCGCAGCGAAAGTGAAACCAAGGGAAATGGGTTGTGTCACAATATGGCACATTCATATTCGGTTTTATTCCGCGGATTTGCGCAAACAAGATTGAAGGTACAAAAAACATCCGGTTTCTAAATAAATGAAGCGACGATATGTTTATTTGGCAGGACTCGATATCCTTTATTCAATATGTATTCTTAAAAACATACTGAATTCAAAGCTTTAGTAAAAAATGAACTCTAGTAAAATAATAACACGATTATCGAAAGCTCAAAAATAAGTTCGAGTTGATAAATATCAAAATTCACAATATTTTGAGTATGTCCAAATACTTGATCACTAATCTAGGTTTCATAACATTTTGATATATGCTTAAGTGATCATTTTACTTCTACATTCTACCCTTGATTGACAACCACACTACTCAAATTCGGAAATCCGAGATATATATTGATCAATCTCATGTGAGTTCACAACAGCCATCTATGATGGATTAAAAAAAGCTTTTGTGACCATCGATGATTGACAATCATGGGTAGAATGTCAATGTTTGTCAATCATGTGGTTGTCAATTATATGTAGAATTGTGAATGTTGCACGTGTGTAAAGTAATCACTTAACCACCCTATGATTGGTCCATAAGCTATAACCCCCGGCTTTAAAAGGCTTGTTTGCAGATGAAATATTAAGGAAAACAAAGGTAAATACATCACAAACACCCAGACCAACCGAATATACATCTTTCTTGAATCCATTTTTAAAAAAATTCAAATATTTAAAAATTAAAATAACAAGAATTTTTATTAATTAATAAAATCCTTATTTTGCGTTAAATTGTATTCATAATTGAAAAAAAGTTCAAATTTTTTTTATTTTTATTTAAACCAACAGAATATTCACAAAAATAACACAGTATAATAAAATTTTAAAAATAAAATTCCAATAACATGTTTTCACTTAAGTAATCTAAAAATAAAAAAAAACTGTCATGTAGGTACATAAAAGTATTATAAACTTACATTACATGTTTTTTTTTAAATAATATAAATTTTCTTTATCGCAGGCTCGATTTAAAATGAATTTTGGTATGATTTGGTGTGCATTTAGGTGTACTAAAATTGTGAACCGGTTTGGCTTTCAAAAAAATCCTTATGGTTGTAATGTACATATTTAGCTCTTTGGCTAATAAGTTTGGTGACCAATGGTATAATCAATACCTGGGATAAATAAAGCATTGGTTCTTATTAAGACATTATGAAACATGTGTTTGATAATGTCTTAATAAGACGAAACGCGTCACATATTATCATACATACATATGTAAATAAAAGTAGAATTCAATCCAATACCCGTGTTTAATTTTGGATATATTATTACCCAACAATGCAATATGGAATTCTACCAACTGTCTGGAGTTATAATAAATACGTTTCGTGTTATCTTTTGGTTGTGAATAATCAACATATTCACGACCAAAAGTTGTGAATATGTTGATTTATTTATTTACTGACGACGGGCGTTGATCTCATAATATCACGATGAGTCCAATGCTCTATCTACCATTTACCACAATACAGTTTTTATTACATGAATATATTTAGAAAATTTATTATTATGCTGTCGTTGGACCATAAGTTGAGTTAAATTTGGGCAATAAAAATGATAAAACGGTAAATATTATACAAGTTTTCCGTCTTCCCGAATAATAATGCGAGTCGTAAAATTCCTCTCCCGGAAAGTGAAGCGGTCAGCGAGCGTAGCAGATGGGCGGCAAATCAAATCATTATTATGGGGAATACACCTCTCCCGGATTACCCTACCCCACTACCCAACTTGCCAACCTTCCACCTTACCCTAGCTTACCCTATTCATGTAAAGAAAGGTCGCGATCCCCAGTCACGATATAATTTTGATTTTATTTATGATTGAAATATTTTAAAACGTAAATTTATTTTTATTTATTACATGTATTTATTAAAAATGGATGAGCATATTTATTATTAGTATTTTGGCTGTTTCAGCATAGCCTGTGTTGAACTGAAACACTGACATACCAAAGTTTAATACAATATATTCAGAAGCGAGAAGTGAAATATTTCCGGACTGAAAATATCAGTTTTTTTTTTTAACATTTTTTTGTTGTTGTGACTTTTTGATAGCTTTTCATTAAAAATTATTAAACAACACTGATTTAAGATTATATACCAAAAAAATGCCAATTTAGTGACTAAATTTTTTTCTTCGTAATTTTACAGTTAATTTGCAGATTTTCGATTTTTTCGCACAAAAATTTAAAATGCTCACATAATTTTAATAACCAAATATTAATTTCAAATTTCATAGAATTACATAGATACACAACCCTAACAACAATAAAAAACCTGCAAAATCAGTAGTTTGTTGTTGTTCTTTTAATTATTACTGCCTTAATACCATGTTTTGGCATGGATATCACCAATTTTTTTTGTTGTCTTGGGAAAATTTTTCAAACCATACTTTTTCGATGCTGTTTTTAAGGATTTCCTTTGACAAAGGCTTCAGTTTATTTATTTCGATTGCCATTTCATGCCACAAGTTCTCTATAGGGTTCAAGTCAGGACTATTTTTGGGCCAATCCAGTGTTGGTATTTCATGCATTCCCATAAATTCTTTGACCAAAAAATTATTTTGAAAGTGTTATATTTTTTTTAACACTATAAATTACAGTTTCAGAAAGAAATGACACCAATAGTTTTTGCTTGGTAACACGGTGCTGAGTCATCTTGGAAAATGCACTCAGAAATATAGAAATAATGGTGAAGATTTAAGTTTAAAAAATGTATGAAAAACGCCTAATAACACTTCTTTTTAACGTGTAACTCATATAGTACATATTTGCTAACTTTCATTTTTATCTTTTTATCTGTGAAAATCAAATATTTGTAGTTTATATTAGAACTTTTGATCTTTTTTAATTTCTGATATCTATTGTAGTTTTGTGAGTGCCCTTTATTATAACCTTAAATAAAATGCCCATGTTTTTGTGGCATCTTTTTTGTTTTAAAATTACATATTTTTTTGTACTTGTAATTATAATATATTGTGAAATGCAAAAGAATTTATAATAAAGAAAAAAAAAACAAGAGAGTCGCTTGTTCTATCGCATAATGGAGGCGCTATCTTCCCTTTCAATGGTTTACCCTTAATATTTTATATCGAATTAGAAGTTAAACAATAATTCAAATTAAGCTGCCTCGCAAGTTTGTTTTCGCCGAGGGACGAGGGCTGAATCACCCCCCGATGGACCAAGATTCACCCTTCATCTGACTTATATTGTTACTGACTTAATCTCCGATTAACAAAGGGTGAAAAAGTAAACGTTTACCTTCGGATATTTGATAAAATTTAAAAAATATAAAGATTGTTTATATTCTTAAACGGTTCGGGCGTAATGGTGAAACAATGGGATTTATTATTCAAAGGTTTTGTTAGCTGTCCAACTCACATAATGGAGAGAATTTTTATGTAGGTTATTTTGCAACTGAGCCGAAATGCAAATATTTGAATAAAATTGAGAGATTTTACTAAATTTTACGGCAGAAACCATATTAAGTGATATTCAATAGGGTGATATATTTTTTTTCCTTAGTAGATATAGCAAGACTTAAATAAAAATACAAAATAAAACTAAAAAACTATTTTCATACTTGGGCACAGTTACCAAATAAATGCCAATATATTTTGAAGAAATATATTTTTTAGCTAAGTATGTTTTCTTCATATTTAAGGAAAGTGCAAGATTATCATTAAAGTAAAATTAAAAGCACAAACTTTTTCATATAAAATGGGTAAATCATACATGATAAGGTAAGGAAATCAGAGAGTATGAAGAACGATAAGATGTTGAACGAATTGAAAAGGAAATATTACAATATTTAAAGATTGACGTATTATTTTAAGGTGTACATGTGAATACTATCAATAAAATATTATCATAAACTATCTGGTAAAAAAAGTTTTTTGTAATATTATCCACTAAAGAAAATATTTCTCTTCTTCTACTCTTGTAACCTTCATCCGCGCTCAATGGTCCATAGTACACTTCATGGTATCGACGCAGTGTTATCGTGATCATTATTTATATAAAGAACTCAAAAAAATTAAATGATTTATGTAAATGAATTTTTTTTTATAAATATTATCTATTTTTAATTATTTTTATTACTTTATTTTAAAATCACAGTAAATATTTTATTCTAACTTAATTTTAATGTCTACCGATTTTGAAGCAAACCGCTTCTTTATCAAGACTGATTAACCAGTCTTCATAAAGAAGCAGTTAGCTTCGAAACCGGTAGACATTATAATTAAGTTATTATAAAACTTTTAATGTGATTTTTAAACAAAGTAACATTTTAATTATAAAATGGAAAATCACACAACTTTTATTTTATTAAATATACTATACTTGATTACATAACCAAAATTTAATATCTTTATTGTGTGATTCTAACAAGAGTGTGTGAGTGTAACAAAAACTACTTAGTAAAGCCTTTTTTAAATTAATTTAATAAATATGTTCGTTACATCGCTACACGTTACAAATATTTTACAAACGTAAACAATACTAAATGATTAAATATTACAAAACATTATAAAATATTATAAAATATTATTATAAAATGAACATTACCAAATTACATTACAATCTGGCGATTAAGGTCAAAAATATAAAAACTGCAAAATATAATATTAGGAACAAAATATATTTCCCAAATGTTTCATTGGTTTATAAAATAAAACAGTAAAAATTAAATATATTTTCAAAAGTGTAAACAAAAAAGATAAGCTAGATGTAATGAAAATTTGTAATACATTTTCATTCGTGTATATTTCGAGATCAGACGAAATCTCGGTATGATTTAATTCAGAGTCTGTAGCAAGGGAAATTATCTCGTGAGTCGGAGAACGGAGTTGAATTCCAATAGTAAAACAAAGAAGTAAAGTGTTTATAAGGAAGATAAATGATTCTCAGAGGAGATTTCCCTCGCGAACCCACCAGCCGAGGGGAGCGGAGTGTGTAATTATTTCTCGGCCAGCGGAAGATAAATACCGAGTATCCATCTACTTCCGAATACAATACAACACATTAACGGGGAAGTGTCAAACTAATGGGCGATGATCTTTTAAACTAAATTACAATCAAACTAGATTACAATTAAACCAAGTTACCGCGAACTTACAGCACCATTTCGTAAGGTTATAATACCAGAACGCCACTATTAGATTCTGAAATTCTAAAATTTGACGCTTAGATTCTGAAAATATAAGCAAAGGCAAAATATAATTTTTGAAATGACTAGGTCTTAATGTATTTTTAATAAAAATGTAAGTAGATAAAAAAACAAAGACATTTTATTTCTCCAAAACATATTACAATTATCCACAAAGTTAATGCTTTGAATATTCAAAATTAAATCTTCTTCTTCTTTCTCTTATCCGCAATGGTGCATAGGGCACTGTATCAAATTGATTCAATTTTTAAGTGGATCGTTGATTACTCGATAGCAAGGTGATCAGTCTCACATTTCATGTGCCAGTCCAGGATAATATTAAATAAGTAAAAGAGTGAAAAAATTTTGATTAATTTTGATCCCCCATGGAATCAAACCACGTTTTGCAACTTGGTAACCAAAAGCGGATAACAGTATGAAAGCGGACTAATACTTTAATGTTTTATGCGTTTCTTTATTTCAGCATCTTCATAACAAGTTTAAAATAAAATAATATTACAAAAGAGTACATATGAATTCAATATAAGCGATTTAAATGCCTTTTTTTTAAATTAATCGACCTGTTGGCGATCAGTGAAATACAAAGTTAAAAATAAATTTCCCTAAATGTGAGTGTAACTAACCTTTAAAGTTGTTTTATGGAATAATTAAGTGATTTTAAATGTGTTTGTGTGTGTGTGTGTCTGTATTTATATTTATTTATATGTTTGATGGTTAATTATAGTTTCACAACACCAAGAGTGTGTCCAAATACTTGTTCACAAAATCTGGATTATCTACAATTACAGGAGTTATTTTAACATTATTTTTTGACATCTCATCAAAGATGAAGAAGAATATGGAAGTCTGGGCATTTACGGGGCTGACGACCGTCAAAGGCTGGTTTAAGTGATCACTTTACACACGTGTAACATTCACCAATTCTATCCATTATTGACAACCGCACTACTCAAATTCTTGGAAGTTCTATATATTGGTGAGACGAAAAGAGTTATTTTCTGTCTGCAATTATTATACGCCACGAATATTGCACAAGTACGTAGTTCTTCATCCTTTTAATCCTTCTTACTAGATACATTATAAACGGAGGATATTTTCCTTGAAACGAATATTTTGTTACAAACAGCTTATATTTTTTGTTGAACTTTTACTTCAATACTGTTTAAGTTTTTATAGATTATTAAAACGGAAGTTCAAGTTAAGATTATAGTTTAATCCTTTAATTGCTTTAACTTATTAGCTTAACAGTTCCAGAGTGGAATTCTGGAAACTGGAGTTGTGGCGAAAGGTCAAAAGTTTGCTGCAGCAATTTATTTAAAAGTTGTAGTGTTCAGCCTTAACTGGTGGGAATACGAGATACAAGTTCTGCTGCCTGGAAAGGATTAACTCTTGCTATTTTCAGCTTGCTTCACTTTCAGAAACGTGATTTGTTTCGCGTACAAATTTCAGTATTCTGTTTTTATAACAAAATGCAATTTGTCTTCTTTAAACTTAAGCGTTAAAGCCTCCAATTAAAGCAGAAAACATTTATGTATCTACAACATTTTGAGTGTGTCCAAATACTTGTTCACAAAATCTGGAAAATATGAAAAATAAATTTATATTATCCACTGACACTTCGTGATGGAATTGCATTTTTAATTTATTATTAGATTAAAAACCAATATTTTTAGCTTTTCCACTTTTTTATTTGACCAGCGACCGGGTTTCGTCGTTACCGACATCATCAGACTGGTGAGAGGCTTTACAAATTTGTATGTTATATATAAAAGAAGGCAGGAGTTGATAACCATGATTTGATATAATTTTATGAGAAATTAATTTAATTTTAGTGAATTTAAGTATTGTATGATATTTTAAATATTTTTTTATAAAGGTTTTTTGTATTGAAAGCACGATTTTATATAAAGTTAAAATAGATTTGTATTTTTTGTAAATGAATTTAAATTATGTAACGAGGTATCAGGAAATGCTGGTTGACGGCTCCTTCCACTAAGCTGTGGTTGTCCGGGGGGGAGTCCGAAGTTCTCTGAAATGTAAATTTCCCGGCAGTCATTTCTTATCGACAAGACATTAAGGCATCTATTGTTTCTTTTCTAATGGGTAAAGTAAGGGAGAATGAATGTGTGTTACTTGATCATTTAATATGTCTTTATTATGACAATTTTTTAATCTATTTATTTCCAAAATTTCGAGCCTATCTAATTTTTTACCTTTACTACATTTGTGTAAGATTTTTACATTAAAATTTTTATCGAAATCATGATTTGACTCTATCAAGTGGTTTGCAAAAGTGGAGTTTTCTTTTTTATTTCTCCAACTTTGGACATGTTCGTTTATTCTTATTTTAAACGATCGTCCTGTTTGCCCCACGTATTCAGCACTGCATGATCCACAACTTAATAAATATGAGCCTGAATTTAAAGGGAAAAAGAAACAAATTCAGGCTCATATTTATTAAGTTGTGGATCATGCAGTGCTGAATACGTGGGGCAAACAGGACGATCGTTTAAAATAAGAATAAACGAACATGTCCAAAGTTGGAGAAATAAAAAAGAAAACTCCACTTTTGCAAACCACTTGATAGAGTCAAATCATGATTTCGATAAAAATTTTAATGTAAAAATCTTACACAAATGTAGTAAAGGTAAAAAATTAGATAGGCTCGAAATTTTGGAAATAAATAGATTAAAAAATTGTCATAATAAAGACATATTAAATGATCAAGTAACACACATTCATTCTCCCTTACTTTACCCATTAGAAAAGAAACAATAGATGCCTTAATGTCTTGTCGATAAGAAATGACTGCCGGGAAATTTACATTTCAGAGAACTTCGGACTCCCCCCCGGACAACCACAGCTTAGTGGAAGGAGCCGTCAACCAGCATTTCCTGATACCTCGTTACATAATTTAAATTCATTTACAAAAAATACAAATCTATTTTAACTTTATATAAAATCGTGCTTTCAATACAAAAAACCTTTATAAAAAAATATTTAAAATATCATACAATACTTAAATTCACTAAAATTAAATTAATTTCTCATAAAATTATATCAAATCATGGTTATCAACTCCTGCCTTCTTTTATATATAACATACAAATTTGTAAAGCCTCTCACCAGTCTGATGATGTCGGTAACGACGAAACCCGGTCGCTGGTCAAATAAAAAAGTGGAAAAGCTAAAAATATTGGTTTTTAATCTAATAATAAATTATGAAAAATAAGTTACAATGATTAAAGAAAACACTTGTTTTTTACCACTTGAGTTTTATTATTGACTACATGTTTCAGAAGTTAAACTTCCATCATTCAGGTCTGTATATTAACTAAAATATAAAATATAAAATTGTTCTATAAATAAGGAGAGGGGAAAGTAAAGGGAAGGGTAAGTAAGGAAAAATAAGTTAATTAAAAGCTTCTTTACATCTCACCAATAGATGTCTCTAGTGAAGTTCTAGTGATTCTAGAACAATTATATTATTTATTGATTCGGCATTAACTTTGTGGAATGACATGATTATTTTATTAAAATTAAACACTTGAATATACCACTTTAATGAGTTTTAATTTGTACCAGAAGATGAAAACATCTGTCGTTTTCGAAACTAGTCCGAAATAAAATAAAACTCATTAAAGTGGTATATATTCACTTATTTTGTTTTCATAAAATATTTTAGAACAAGGTTTCTAAATTGGTAAATATATAGAACATCCAAGAATTTGAGTTGTGTGGTTGTCAATAATGGGTAGAATTGGTAAATGTAACACATGTTTAAAGTGATCACTTAACCCAGTCTATGACGGTCGTCAGCCTTGCATATTCTTCTTCATCTTTGATGAGATGTCAAAAAATAAAATTTTTGTATATTTTTTGAAAAATATATTTTCACCAGATATTTGATTTACAATATTTAGAATGTGTTCAAATATTTCTCCAAAGCAAAGATTTGAACACACTCAAAGTATTGTGAAAGCAAGTGGATTGATATATAATTTTCAATTAAAAAGCAAGATTTTTTGTGAATTTAAAGTATTTTAATTCGGGGAGATGGGAAAAGATTTATCTTCCCGGTGGCTTGGTGGTGTGGGTGAAGAGATGGCGCGTTTTAGATGTGGTGGTATCTACATTTAGTATTGTCCCAGTACTGAACACCGAATCGGTACACACTTGTGGAGGTCCTCACCAAAACGTTGCATTTACATTATAAATGATTTTAAGTAAGCAGGAATTCTAAATTCTAGGATTGATAAAGAATTAGAAAGGAGAGTGAATGCTGGGAACAAAGTGAATGGTGCACTGCAATCAGTTATAGCAAATAGAAACTCATCAGCGAAAGCTAAACGGCAGTACACAACGGAGTCCTGGTTCCGACCCTAATGAATGGAAGTGAAACATGGAGTTGCCAAAGAAGGATGAAAGTAGACTGAATGCAGTCGAAATGCGATCTCTCAGAAGAATGTGCGACAAAACGATGTATAATAGATGTTCGAATAGTGAAATAAGGAAGGAATGCAAAGCTGAGACAAGCTTTATCGATAAAATTAAGAAAGGTGGGTTGAGATGGTTTGGACATGAAGAACGAATGAGTAAGGAAATAACGGTAAAACAAATTTATGAGGCGAATGTAATTGAAAAAAGGAGCAGAGGAAGACCGAGAAAAACTTGACGCGATGAAGTATGCCAAATACTTGAAAGTGGTCAGGTTAGGAGTTGAAACAATCGGCGGGTATGTATGAGGAGATGCATGAACGTGGAAGAGGCGAAGAATGTTTGCAAGGACAGAGTGGTGTGGCGTTCTTTTCTCTCTCCCTACCACTGCGGAGAAGCGGCGTGATAGTTAGTTAGTTAGGAATTCTACCTTGTAAAATTGTTACGTATTGGTGCAGTTAAATGATTTTATGTTTAACACAGGATTGGTCACGTTTTGTCGCAACTTTAATTAAGATTTTGATAGAACACAGTAAACAGAATAGATTTGCATTTAAATGATTTTTATCTTGGAAATGAAACTTTTTTGGTGAGAACCTCCACATTTGTAACGGTCTCGTAATGAGTAATACTGCAACACTTAGTCTAAAGTTGAATTAATTCCCTTCCTAAAGCAATACTCGCAGAGAGGCACTTTTCAGCGATAAATACACATAATTAAACATTGATTATTGGGTCTCAGGAGACTAATTTGAATTTTATTACTAAAAATTTAACGCTGTCTACGGTGCTCTTTTAGAATATTTACCTCGTGTTTCTAAATAATATAATTAAAAAATGCAACTGGAAATACAAAATATAACTAACTTACTAATCATCATGCTGTTTCTAAACAGGGGTAGGCAGTGAAAATAGTACGCTACGCCACTTTGTCTTTTAAAACATTCTTCGCCTGTTCCACATTCATGCATCTCCTCACGCATACCCACCGACTAATTCGACTCCTGACCTGACTACTTTTAAGTATTTGAGAAACTAAAAAAAATCATTACATTTACCTCATATACTTTTTTTTTTAAACTTTTTGATCAAAATTAATTCATATTATTTTTTGACATCTCGTCAAAGATGAAGAAGAATATGGAAGTCTGGGCATTTACGGGGCTGGCGGGGCTGATAAGCTTAAATACAAAAAAAATGAAAATGATATTTTCTGGCGTTTCTCATGAGTGTGATTATAACCAAGGGTTTGGACCTCACATACTTATAAAAGAGTTTCTGCTTAGTAAAAAGCTTCTTTTCATCACACCAATAGATGTCTTTAGTGAAGTTCTAGTGATTAAAGAACAATGTTTCGAAATTGGTTCAAATATATAGAACTTCCAAGAATTTGAGTAGTGTGGTTGTCAATAATGGGTAGAATTGGTGAATGTTGCACGTGTGTAAAGAGATCACTTAAACCAGCCTATGACGGTCGTCAGCCTCGTAAATGCCTAGACTTCCATATTCTACTTCATCTTTGATGAGATGTTAAAAAATAATGTGAAAATAACTCCTGTAATTGAAGATAATCCAGATTTTGTGAACTAGTATTTGGACACACTCAAAATGTTGCAAAATTAATTCAATCATATTAAAATAGAGTATATATACATTTGTGATCATAACTAATCTAATCAGCACTCTCTTTGTTCGTTTCTTCTAGTCGCATCTTGTAGTTTCATTTTCCGCCACTTGTATCAAGTTTGCAGTAACAATGAGGTATCATGAAATATTCAACGACCGAACCTCACGCCAAATTGTATGCACAGCAAAGTCTTCAGTCGGGAGAATCTACAATTCAGAATATATTCCCTTGACGTGAAGCCGTGTGAAGAGAAGTTGCATCGTGTTTTCACTTGTAAATACATACGTCACATTGCAAGGGGAAGGAAAATCTCTTTTCACAGCCGCATTCTTAGGTTAATGGGGAAGGGTTTTTCTTGCCTGCTTAGGGTAACCAAGAATTTTTGTTCACCCTTTTTACTCTTTTTTTCGTTTATTGTGTAACTTTAATTTCTAAATTCAGTCACAACACCACACTACTTTTATTTATTTATTAATTTGGCTTTAACTTTGTGAAATGACATATTGATTGTTAAAAATTAAACACTTGTATTAGACATATTGTTTTATTACACACGACTGGTTTGAACTTCAAATTTTATTTTATTTATTTAAAAACATATTACATACATAAATCATATAAACCTATAATATTGCCGATGAGTAATTTCTATTTCTCATTTTGGGACATGGGATTAAGGTTAACAAGACTGGAACATAAATAATAAAGTAACAAAAAAGATTATTTTAATACCAAAACTTATACTTATACATGGAAAAATATAAAAACGATAAACAGGTATATTTAATAGGCACAAGAAGCAGATTTAAAATAAATAAATGAGAAAACACAAGGTAAGAATCATATTTAAAATAAACAAATGAGAAAATATAAAAAAAAATGACAAAAATCTACAAAAATCATAAATCTGGATTACCTCCATTTAAAAGAATTTTTTTACATTATTTTTGACACTTCGATATAGATGAAGAAGAATATGTAAGTCTGGGTATTTAAAGGGCTTATAACCGCCATATCCCAATAAAGATGTGTCTAATGAACTCTCGCAAACTGTGTTTTGAGTTTGACCAATATATCTACAAGTTTCAAGAATTTGAGTAGTGTGGTTGAAAATAATCGGTAAAATGGTGAATGTTACACGTGCGTAAAGAGATCACTTAAACCTGCCTATGACGGTCGTAAATCCCGTAAATGCCCAGAATTCCATATTTTTCTTCATCTTTGTTTAGATGTCAAAAAAATAAATATAAAAAGTAAGTCACCTTTTAGATTATATGGCGTAATACACGACGATGTGCACAAAGATGGAAATTAAATGTTAGCAGTGAAATATTGCCGAAACCATTTCCCCTTGAATTACTGAAAATTACTACAAAATAAATACCGCGGCATATCGAATTAATTTTACCAATAAATTTAACAAGAATTTTGTGATTAAAAAGTAAATAAAATTTTCCTTTTACAAACCTGGTTAAATATAAAAGAGTATTTTGCGTCACATTAAAAATATTCCGCCAAAAAATATTAGACGGGCCTATTACATTGAATAATTAAGGTCAATTACTTATAAATTCAAACGATAAAGGGATGTTTTTTTTAATCAAAGCGATGTTTACCAAATTAATTGTAAAAAATGAAACGAGATTTACAACGGAGGATAGAGTAATGTTTTACTAAGCGCCTCAATGATTTTTTTTAAAGGAAAACATTTTTAAGGTTAACGTTTTGAATTTCATTAAAGATAAATCGAAAATTGCTTAGAAAATTAATATTCAGGATTTGAAAAATTCAAATCCACATATTTTGTTTCGTTAAAAAATTTATCAAGCCATTTTGAGTATTTATTTATCTTTATTGAAAACATAGAGGTGAAATATGCAAACTTCTTGGGTGTAACTCATATGCATAGGTACTCATTTAAAAACAAATTAAATATACTTTTCTAAGACCACATTTGAATTTTTAATGCAAACAAGACTAGTGAAAACTACAGATGTTCTCGAAACTGGTCATGTTGACATTTATAAACTCAAAAGTTGTCTGATATTTTACCAATGATCCTCACCAACAAAATGATAATAATGTCCTTATTTCGTACTTTATTTTCGTAATTAATGCACTTATTTCATTAACATAGGTTCATTTTATATTCTACGTTGTAATATTTGTAATTTCAAAATAACATTTTTGTAATGTAAATTAACGTCTCGTCACGGGTTTTGCCTAGTGAGAAGTTCATCAAAAAATAAAATATGTATTGTAAAAATAAATTAAAAAACAAATGCAAAATGTATGTGAAGAGTAACAAAATAAAGGCTTCATAAAAACACATCGCAACAAACCCATTGAGACAGCAGGGGAAGATATTATAAAGTATGCATGAATGTATGTACATAGGATTGCATGGATAACATAAAGTATGAAAATACACATGAGCGTTAGAAGTTCACTTTCCGCCCTAACACCGCGGGCGGGCTGGCTTTGTGATGATGCATCGCTCTGAGAACTCAGGAATCACACAAGAAATCATACATCCGACTTTATCTTTTAGCTGTTCCATGTACTTTTCTGCAATCCTGGGATAAAATGTATGCGAGATGACGGAGTGCTTAGTGATTGTTATAAGAAAGATAAAACATTTGTGGGATTTGATTTTTTATACATTCATGTTATGAATAATGTTTGAATTTGATTTTGTGTTACCTATGTGAAACCTTTAATTATAAAACAAAGAGATGATCTCATCAGTAATATATTGCTTATTAATACGCAATTACTGGAAAGTCACTTTAAAAAAACAATATGTGTCGGGTTGTAGTCCCGTGGTTAGTGTCGCGGACTCTTAAGTCAGAGTTTATCGGTACGAACCCACTTAACCACAATTTGATACCTATTCCTAATAATGACCCACGGCTCATAGAAATAGTATGAAATTGAAATATTTGTGTAAATAATAAAAACACAAATATTTCTCTATTTCTATAAAAAAATCATTATTGAAAATGAAAATATTATTTTTTTGGCTTATACTCCTTTTACATGTCAGTATAATTTTCGATACATTAGGAAATATGGCCGATTGTAGCGCCATCAGTTGAGCAATTGGTGAAGTACTAGCTTATTCCGTTTGAACATAGGACATGTGAAAGGTTCCACGACCATTGCATACATGCAGGTTTCAATAATTAATGCAATATGGATGTTCAATAATGGGCAGAATTTTGAATGTTACACAAGTGTATAAAGTGATCGGTTAAGCCAGCCAAATACCAGGTCGTAAGTCCTGGGATATTCAGACTTCCATCTTCTTTCATTTAAAGACGAATGATAGGTGTTTCGCATCAATTTGAGACCACTTTAATATTATTTTTATATTTAACATCTCATCCGTAGGGTGAATAATCCAGTTTCTGATATTAAAAATATTGTTTGTTTTGTTTTCATTTTAATCAGTATCTTATCGTACGTCCTTTAAAATAAGATCATTAGTAAAACAAATAAAGAAACTAAGATCACTTAAACCAGACAGTGATAGGTTGTAGCCCCCAATTTTCATCTCAATGAAGTTGCTAAGTACTGAGATATAAATAAATTCATGGAGATTTTTTTTAAATATCTCACATTTAAAATTTAAAATGCCTTTTAAACGGATTTTTATAACTTTTATTTAGTTTTCCATTCATTTTCTATAATTTTATGGGGATTTTTAAAAAATCTTGTGACAATTGTGAAAATTAAAATAAATAGTAATGAAATGGATAGTCTGGTTCACCTTGTACACTACTCAAACTAAATGACTACTTTCATTATGATCCGAGGAGTATTTTTATTTTAATGTTTGTTTTGACTTGTATGTTCCAATAAACCTTGAATGAATAACAAAATAATTCCGGTAACGAGTGTTTCCCAACTCGGGAACGCAACCAAACAAAGCCATAAAGAGTTCTGGGGAATATTATCTCGGCAATGTATTCCTCGGAACAAACTGTTTCTATTATATTCTATCAACGAAGTCTCCGTTACCTTTTTTTGGGAATGTAAATACGTACATTATTTCCTTGTCACAAAATAAATAACAAGTCGAATTGTGGGTACGGTTCGCGTAATCCCAAAGAAAATTACTGCGCCTTATCTTCTATATATACTGCTACCCTGTTACCTAAAACAAACAAGCCCGAGTCTATAGCCTTCAAAATTTATGAACATTTTTTTGTTTGTTATATGAAATTTTGTAAGGAAGCTACGTTTAACACTGTGTTTGTGTTTCTTTATACACCCTTGTTTGTGTGGGTGTTCCTGTACATTTCTCGTTTGCTCGCGGCGTCGAGTTTATGGGAGAAAATATCAAAGTGAATTGTTTAAACTCGGGATATTCATTTTCTTTTCCCTACGATATGAATTGAACTGTTTTCTGCCGATAATCTGGAAATTTTCATGTTTTGAAATAACCCCAAACACCTTTTCTGTGGTTATTTAATAAACATGTTAGGTAATTTAATAACTTTGTGATATCTTACAAAATAACTTCGTTAAGAAATCAAATAATATTTTTATTAATATTTACAGTATCTACTTTTTATAAACATAGATTTGGAATTTCATCTGTAAAATTACATTTTAATTCATATTTAAAATATTTTTTAGAGTCTACTACAAAGTATTTTATTAAAAAAAAAACTTTTAGAAAAAGCATTTGTGGCAAGTGTTTAGCCTTCTTATGGCATTTTCAAATTGATGTTCTAATGTGTATTAGTTTGAAAAAAACATGACAAGGAAAAACAATTGTCACAAATATTTTTTTATGTGTTTTAAATAATGAAATACAATTTAGTGGACTCTCAAAATCAGTGTTTGGTTTTAATATTTAATATATATATATATATATAAATCTACTTTACAGTTAGTTTGTTTACAATATGTAAGTAATGTTTGTTTATAGCCACGTAGACCTTTTCGATATAATTCTTTTACCGCCAGTATTCAGAGTTAGAGGATATGTTCTTCAAAAACAATTGGTTGACGATCTTGTACTGCGACGTCATCTTTGATATCCTGTATATGAATGATGCGATGACATTAAAACGTTAAATCCATTCACAAACATCTCGGTTAACCTTCATAATATCATGTTTCAATCTAATGAACACGTAAACATTAACGGGATTTATGTTCATTATTTTATGTTGACAAATCACCGCACGTACAAACCGCCCTACTACTGTAGCTAAATCACGGTTAGTGAGTATCAAGTAGTTTATACCGGCAACGATCAATGAGTTATCTTAAATTTGAAATTCATCATTATTTTTGCATAAATTTTAGTAAATGTCCAAGCAATTTCTCAAGAGGTGATTATAGATCAATATATCAATATCCCGTGAGAGAATTCTCCAGAAAATTTGTCCAGAAAATCTCTAGAGATTCGATTGCACTTTAAAATTAAAGCATATATAATAAATTTTTAATGCATTGCATTAACCATTTCATGGCACCTATATATGTTTGCTTTCAATGGCAAAATTACCAGCAGAAATTTGCTTCAACTAACCTCTTACATACTTTTTAAAAACAAACTAATAAATAAAGAAAAATAAAGAAAATGTTCTCTTTCAAAAAATAACATTTACCTTTTATAATGAAATGATAAACTAACACATTGTAAATAAACATTTTTTAAACATTCATTGGCTAAAGTTTTGTACTGACATTTCTTGGTGAAACTGCATTTTATAGAATAAAATAACAACGATGTAGTTTTTTTTTAACATTAATTCATCCGGAAAAACTGTAAAATTGTTATTTGAATATATTTCAATGATTTAAACGCATTTATGAAATATTACAGTTTAACGACATTTTTAATCTTATACTTATCTTATATGTTATCGGTAAATTAAAATACTAGCATCAATTGGTAAATCTATCAATTTATTTTAATTAAATTGCATTTAAATAAAAATTTATTAATATGCAAATTTATCAACAAAATTGAGGTGTTTGAAAAGATATGTATTTTTTTAACCATTAAAGTGATGAGAATTTTTTATACGTGATAAAGTTGGTGAAGACTTTTTTTGCAAAAGTGGTCCTTTTTATAAGGTATTTCCAAAATCAACGAAAAAATCATATTTTTCGCAAGCATACCAGGGTCGATATATCGATACTTAATACAAATATCAATAAATGGATATTAGACTATGCCAGAACATTAATTGTATGAAGGAAATACCTCCCTCCAAGGTTGCCTGCGTCTAATAAATAGTCATCATCGAAATTTGCATAATCAAATTGATTCGTCAGAAAACACGACGCGATGTATGGAGGGTGTAAAAAATGGGATAGGTAAAGGGAGGATTAGGGGTAGTTTGAGTCGAGCGGCTGAATGGCAGTTCGATCAGAGCGGCCATTACATCTGTATTAGGGCCATTACGGGCCACTGGAGGGGGTAATACGGACCTAGTATGGGCGAGAAGGGCTCACGGAGAGGCGCTATACATGGTGTCAAACAAACAAATGCGTTGTAAAACATTTCTTTGACATCTCAACATATATGAAGAAGAATATGGAAGTCTTCGCATGTACGGATTAAAATTTGTAAAGAAGTATTTGAACACACTCAAAATGTTGTTTTTAAATTATCTGGTCAAATTTTAAGCTAAAATAATAAATTGAAAATGATATTTTCTGACGTTTCTCATGAATGTGATTTTAATCCAGGATTCGGACCTCACATACAAATATACGATCTGCTGACTAAAAAAAAGCTTCTACATCTCGCCGACAGATGTCTCTTATGAAAATTCTAGTGTTTCTTGTACAATGTTTCGATTGGATCATATATATGGAACTTCCAGGAATATGGAAGTCTAGGTATTTACAGGGCATGTGACCTATCATTGTCTGGTTACGAGATTGACCAATATATCGTCTTCTTCAATCCTTATCTGCAAGACAATGGTGCGTTGGGCACTGCATAATATAAACGCAGTGTTATCATGATCACTAACACATGAAGCAAGTATTGAATAAATATAAGAGAGAGAAAAACATTTATTTGACCCCCCCTGGGAATCGAACATGAGACCTCCAGAACGGTAGCCGAGCATGCAGACCATTACACTACGGAGGCGAACATATGTATATATAGGCGGATATATCTAAGTGTACCGAAAAAAATAGTTAAGTTGTGTCAATTATGGGTAGAATCATATATTCAGTTTTGCATGTTTTCGCCCATAAAATGTACAATATTCTAATAAAAGTGGCATATTTTAACTTATTATTTACCCGCTATAGGGCAGAAAGTGTTGTTTTTGCATTTTGAAGAAAAGGTATTATTATTATTTTTTTTTAAATATACTAAATATTTTTCAAATGGAGAATAAAACCTTCAGGTTTTACCTAAAAAGATCTGTTGTACAGTAAAAAAATCAGTTAGTGGCTTGATATTTATTTTGAACACATTTTCATTATATTCTTAAACTTTAAAAACGATCTCCTGAAAAACCTTGTTTTTCGATAAATGACGTTGTTGAAAGGAGTGAGCGATATATCATCACTGACTTATTATTTCCGTTATATACCTAATATGACAAACGAAACTGAAAACCGAACCGTTGCTAATTAAACTATGTTGTACTATGTGTAAGATGTTATCAAGAATATTGTAAGGGTAAATTCCTTGTAATTCCCCCGTAATTAAGCGACTACAATGTATTTACGGTATACCTACAGAACAGAACACTGTCGTCTTGAGAATTTCATCAGATATGCTCGTACATACACGTGTTTGCTGTGAATTAATGTACACCATAAAAGATGTCTCAAAGCAGATAAATCTTTTTACATGAAGGATAAATGGAAGTTCCATTGTTTCTTTCATTTATAATTTTTTTTAAATAATTTTGACATATCATAAAATGGTTCAATAGTTTGAAAATTAAATTTTTTTCGGAAATATATTTAACATTATTTTGAATGTGTCTAAATACTTGTTCACAAATCTGGATATCTCCAATCATAGGAATTATTTTCATTTTTTTTTTGATATCTCATCAATGATGAAGAAGAATATGGAAGTCTGGGCATTTACGGAGCTGACAACCGCCATAGGCTGGTTTAAGTGATCAATTTACACACGTGTAACATTCTTAAATTCTACCTATAATTACCAAACCACTCAAATTCTTGGAACTTCTGTACATGTATATATTGTATAAATTGTTAAAATTTGAAAGAAAGTGCTTTCATTCACTAGAATTTTACTAGAGGCATATATGGTGAGATGAAAGAAGCTTTTTTATTGAGCGGAAACTGCTTCATTTGTACACTTAGACACACTTAATTTTTTTGTTTATAACTACTGGCGTGTTAAGTTCTATGTATGAACCGTATTACAGATTTCTTGGCTAATCAGAACATTTCCATATACGAACAGGCTTCTTCTGTACCTATAATGTTTCATATAATACAATAAGATACAGCAAATCGTCCTTGAGGTAATATTTTAGGAAATTCCACTTATCTAATCTATTATAAATTATCCATATTATTTTTTGACATCTCTTCAAAGATGAAGAAGACTATGGAAGTCTGGGCATTTACGTGGCTGACGACCGTCATAGGCTGGTTTGAGTGATCACTTTACACACGTGTAACATTCACCAATAGATGTCTCTAGTGAAGTTCTAGTGATTCAAGAACAAGGTTTCTAAATTGGTTCATACATATAGAACTTCCAATAATTTGAGTACCTAGTGTGGTTGTCAATAATGGGTAGAATTGTTAAATTTTCCATATTCTTCTTCATCTTTGATGAGATGTCAAAAAATAATACGAAAATAACTCCTGTAATTGGAGATAATCCAGATTTGTGAACAAGTATTTGGACACACTCAAAATGTTGTAAATAAATTATCTAAATAAATATTTTTTGTTAATTGAACTTTATTCAATAGAATGATAAGAAGAAGAAAAATGTAGCATCCTATAGGCTGTATAAGGGTTGCTCAATGTACAGCGAAGTAGATAGTACGGAAAGATCAGTCAAGGGCTGAAGATTACACGAAGGGAGAAAAGCCTGTGTACTGTGTAGCAATACAACGATAAGGTATGAAATATACGTTAGATTCCCCACACATTTATTTCATCAGCGATTTCGGATTGGGACTTACACACTCCATTGACTGATAAAATAAGTACCTAATTCAGGGATCATTACACATACCGTTCCGTTACTTTCCAATGGATCTAACTTCACACGAATATTTAATATGCCTTTTTATAGTAACCTTATGACACATCTATGTACACACATAATCAGGATGTATCACATATCGCTCACTCCTTTCAAGAACGTCATAAATCAAAAATCGTAAATTTTCAGCTATGCATGTTTTCGGAATGCCCTAAAAATGTACTATATCCTAGCAAAAGAGGCATATTTTTAACTTAATATTTTCCCGCTAAAGGGTGGAAAGTGTGGTTTTTGTATTTTGAAGAAAAGGTATTGTTAGATTTTTTTTTTAATATACTTAATATTTTTCAAATGGAGAAAAAACCTTCAGGTTTTACGTAAAAAGATCTATTGCAGAGTAAAAAGTTCAATAAGCGGCTTGATATTGATTTTTAATACAATATATATTTTTATGTTTAATGTAAATATTTATTTTTTTAACTAACTAACTAACTAACTAACTAACCATCACGCCGCTTCCCCGCAGGGGTAGGCAGAGAGAATAGAGCGCCACACCACTCTGTCCTTGCAAACATTCTTCGCCTCTTCCACGTTCATGCATCTCCTCATGCATACCCGCCGATTGTTACTACTCCTAACCTGACCACTTTCAAGTATTTGGCATACCTGATCGTGCCATGTTTTTCTCGGTATTCCTCTGCTTCTTTTCCCGCTAACATTCGCCTCATAAATTTGTTTTACAGTTCTTTCCTCACTCATTATTTTTCATTTAAACCCTTATCCGCACCCGATAGTGCATAGGGCACTGCATCATTTAAACGCAGTGTTTTCTTGATCGTCAACACATGAAGCAAAGGTAATCAGCCCTCCGCTTCAGGTACCAGTCCAGGGTACATTACATTATGGAGGCGGTCTAAATACATATGTTTATTGACATGTAAATATAAATAGGTAATTCTGTGGAAGTATGAGTATTTACAAGGTTTATGTCCTTTCATAGGCTAGTTTAAGTATCACTTTACACAAGTGTAACATTCACCATTCTTCTCGTGATTGACAACCACACTACTCAAACTTCGGAAGTTCTTTCTATCTTTCGATTGACACCTAACACAATGTTTTAGTTATGAAGCGACATGATATGGCCTCATGACTCAAACGTTAATCGATGTAAGATTTATGTAATATATATATATATATATATATATATATATATATATATATATATATATATATATATATATATATATATATATATATATATATATATATATATATATATATAAATATATTTATATATATATAAATATATATATATATATATATATATATATATATATATATATATATATATATATATATATATATATATATATATATATATATATATATATATATATATATATATATATATATATATATATATATATATATATATTATGAGTTCCAAAAATTTGAGTAGTTTTGTTGTCAATCATATGTAAAATGTTTAATATTTTACGTGTGTAAGGTGATCACTTAAACCAGCCAATAACAAGTCATAAGCACTATTTATTCCCAGACTTCCATATTCTTCATCATCAATGTTGAAATGTCAAAATTATTAAAGAAAATACTTGTTTTTATGCCACTTGTGTTTATTTAAGACAAATTTCGGAAGCTAAGCTTCCATCTTCAGGTCTAAATGTTAACTTAATGTCAGAATGTAAGAAAACCTCTTAAATGAGAACATAGATTTATGGTAAGGGATTTGGACCCCCCCTAAATGTTGATTCACAAATCATTCAAAACTCTTAAAAGCAATGCTTACTTACTGTACGTTGTATTGATTCATTCAAAAATTCATTGTAAAACAATAAATATTGTCTAGACGTTGATTACAAAACATCCCCAGTTTAAATTTCTCATTAGTCTCAGTAAAGGCATGTTCTATGCGGCTTTCAATGTTCCAAAATCCGCTTCGTGTAATCTTAATTGAAGAATATCCGTAATGTTAAATTAGGTAGCTCTAATTATGTATTCCGTTCCAAAATAATCCTGACACGTGTTATTTTACACACACTCGTTGTTCAAAGTTCTCGTACAGTTAAAAATATTATTAAAAGTGACTTACGTATCTAAACAAGCGTTACTAAATAATTCGATAATGTTAATTTTAAATTTTGACAATAACCTTAATATATAATAATTGTAAAGAGAATGGAACCACCAGACTCCCCCACATCACACGGCATGGCCAACCCTATGATAGATGACTCCCGGGCAGACCTAACAGCTAAGAATCAACATCGCAAGAGGCTAATCCCTCTTAAAAACGGGCCACAAGGCCAACACCAAAAAAAATAAAAAGAAGAAGAAATATTTATAGATAATATAGCGTTATGGTAAGTATATATATTTAAAATCTCCTGGAAAATCAAGTTTTTTGATTTTTAAAGTTTTTAAAGTTTTAAAATATAACACAATGTTTTAAAAATAAATATCAAGCCACTTATTGAACATTTTACTGTGCAACAGATTTTTTTAGGTAAAACCTGAAGGTTTTTTCTCCATTTGAAAAATATGTGGTATATTTAAAAAAAATTATTAAACAGTACCGATTCTTCAAAATGCAAAAACAACACTTTCTGCCCAGTAGCGGGTAAATATTAAGTTAAAAATATGCCTCTTTTGCTGGGATATAGTACATCTTCTGGGCATTCCGAAACCATGCACAACTGAAAATTGACGATTTTTGATTTATGACGTTCTTGAAAGGAGTGAGCGATATGTCAGGGCAGAAGTATAAGCGTTCCATACAGTAATTGTAGTAGTAGTAGTTGAAGTTAATAAATATACCTACCAATTTTGGCGAAGCCAATGTTCTTTTATTTTATTTATTTATCAGTCCAAATTACTTTTCATCCTTAACGTAGGTAATCAGTATTCTGCTTCAGAAACAACGCGAGAACAGAACATATTTTCATCAGAAAAAACAAACATTTCTCTGCATCTCTTGGGAGCAAAACCAGTGACCCCGTGATTTATAGAGCCTCACTTCGCCGAGCCGAAAAAACAGACTTCATTCTTCTTTTTCGAGATAAAATTCCTTTTAAGAAAAACTTTTTTGATGTCGTGCGTTTGTGTATTCACAATACAAATTTAAGTGACCCATCCGTCACGTTCTCTCTGTGACGAAAATTCATTAAATAAAAAGAAACACCGATAAAAAAAGAGCTTATGGAAAAATATTATGGTTTTTGGTCCCTTGTCGGTAATCAATCCATCACTTAAGGGCTCGATGTAATAAATACTATGCACAGATTTTTTAAAACTAATTTTTAAATTAAGTAAGTTTTGAAATCAAATATGGTGCAATAAATGGCTAGAATGGTGATCACTAAAACTAGCCTGTGATCGGTTTTAATTTTAATTGTGATTTAATTTTTAAAAAAAAATTGTTAAATAGATACATATATGTGTTTTTATTATTTTTAAAAAAAATACTTCAGTTTCATACCATTTATGTGAGCCTAAGCGGCTCATTATTAGAAATAGATATCAAATTATGGTAGACTGAGTTCGGACCTAGAAACTCTGAAACTCTCTATATATAAATATATATATATTTATATATATATATATATATATATATATATATATATATATATATATATATATATATATATATATATATAAATATATATATATATATGTATATATATATATATAATATATATATATATATATATATATATATATATATATATATATATATATATATATATATATATATATATATATATATATATGTATATATATATATATATATACATTATATATATATATATTCTGATAACAATTTAATTGCTTAGATTTGCTTGCCTGTTCATCGTTTTTCACCCTCTTGTTCAGGAATAGGTAATATTCACAAACCTGCAACAAATAAAAACGATATTTAGGATGAATTTTTCAAAAAATATACATATATGGCGCACATGAAATAGAGGGCTTAAATATATTTTATTTTGATGATCTAACCATTTCAAATTTAAATTTTACTTTTAACTTTCAGTTTATATAAGAATTTAAATTTCACTTGGTAAATTGATATTTACCAAGTGAAATTTTAATTAAATTTAGCTTATATGAAATAACTTGAAGGTGTTAAAACTTAAAAAAGCTGATGTATAAAAATGATAATGATTTACGACCAATAAAGACATAAACGATGTATCAATTATAGAAGTTCGTTATGAAAAATAATTTTTATTATTCACCA
Source organism: Brachycentrus maculatus (assembly GCF_059751285.1). Lineage (NCBI taxonomy): Eukaryota > Metazoa > Arthropoda > Insecta > Trichoptera > Brachycentridae > Brachycentrus > Brachycentrus maculatus. The sequence continues at coordinate 242,836 of NW_028280874.1, forward strand.
TCTCTGATTCTTTCGTTTATTACTCTCAAATAATATAAAAGAGACACTTAAGGTTCCTGCCCAAGTCGTGTTTACCGCCAAATTTTAGATTTAAAGTAGATAATTTTTAGTATTTATTAATCTTTAAAAAGCTCTTTGGTTATTTAACTTTCAGCTATCATAATATTTAATGTGATTTTATAAAATATTTAAATTTAAAATAAAGTAATTTTTGGTGAAATTTGTATTTAAAATTCATTTAAATTGATTGTAATTTTTTCCATTTCATGACAGTAGAAAAGGAGTATTGTGTAACACAGATAAAAGAAAACATACCAATAGTAGTGTAATTTGGATACAAGAAAAGATCCCTAACAACAATCGGTAGCCGTTGTATCTCTCTTCAGTCTTTATTCGAGAAATCCTAAACCAGATTACAGCTCGTGATTGAATTTAAGAACAAAAGATGTATTTTTCAATACGACCATTTCCACACTGGGTCCCAGGACCCGTAGCGTACTACGTAAGTCCATAATAGGGCCACGTGCGGCCATTTCTATAGTTACCACCTGCGTCTATCCCACCCTTACCCGCTACCCTGTTTACACAGCCCTTATAAATAAATTCTATCATTTTCACTTCGCGAGGAAAACCCTCCCAGAGTCGTTATTTCGCAGGACATAAAGGTCGCACGGAAGGATTTCACCCATAAATGCAAAATGTCACATAACGGATTGAAAGGTACCCAGTCTCCTATATTTACGGCGTCTTCCTCTCTCGGTCACAAAGGGCGATCTCCGCCTAAGATCCTCGAGAAGTGCGTACTTAAGTTTTATGCCTCGGGTACATTAACTATTGAAATGTAACGATGCCACCTCTAGATATTACCTAACTCCTTCAGTCGAGGCAGATAGAACCGGAAAATCTGTCCTCGCTCCTGCAAACGAGAATTCAAATTCCTTCCATCATTATAAATTCTAAGACTGTCATATACTCGTATGTTGCGTGTTTATCTACAAAATATAAAGTGTGTGTACATACTACGCTACGTGAATAAGAATTAGTCACATTACGCCAAATATTATCAAGAAATATCTTAAGATTCAAGTGGGGCGTCGTCCGCCATTTTACGCTCACACATGGCGATATTTCAAGTCCTGTTATGAATTTCAATAAACACAATATGCCACTTACATCAATAAACCCTTTAAAGTTGACTGTATACATTTGACGATTCTTTTTCTATTTGATTATTTTTAGATAAGAAAAATACAATATAGTATTGTATTATTCCGCTAAATATTACCAAGATTAAGATTCAAGTTACTTGTCGTCCGCCATTTTATGGTCACACGTGGCGATATTTCAAGTACTGTTATGAATTTTAATAAACAAAACACATCACGTTAACCTTTTTAAATAGACTGTATATATTTGACGATTTTATCTGTCAAGTGATTATTTTTTGATAAATAGAATACAATTTTGTATCGTACTGTTATTATAATCAAGATTTTAACAATCTTATGATTCAAGTGACTCGTTGTCCGCCATTTGCTCACTCATGGTGATATTTAAACTCCAGTTTTGAATTTCAATGAACACAATTTGTCACTAAAAACTCTTTTGAGTTAACTATATATATTTATGATTCATTTCTGTCAGATGGATTATTTTTAGATAAAAAGACTACAATTTGGTATTGTATTACATACGTTTGTTTTTTTTTGTACTTACCCCCATTCGCGAGGATTGCATTTATAATTATATCCAAAAAATGATAATTATCAATCTAGTATTCGATTTCACACAACGTTTATTACTTTAAAAGTCTTATCGAAAAAATGAGTGCATTGGCGGACTTATAGATAAAAAATTAAATCTTCCAACGTATGAAAACAACAAAAAAAGACTAGCGATACTATTCAAAAGTTTTAGCCTTAAGCAGCCGTTCATAAATAGAAGTCAGATGGTGTTTACGCAACTTAACCATAAAAAAGCAAAAAAAAAAAAAATAAATAAATTTTAAAAGCACAGCGAATTGAGAAAACCAAGAAAGGCAAAGGAAGTAGTAACAGGCGAGCAGTTGAGAGAAGAGGTAGAAAAAAACCAAAGAAGCATTATGTGGTAGACATTTAGGTTCCAATCGTAAATATTGATGTTTCAGGCGTTCTTTGAAAGTCATCAAAGATGGTGTATTTTTCACACAAAGAGGTTATTCATTCTATAGTCTTGCCGCTTGGACAGAAATGGAATTAGAGAAGAAGTATGTTCTATGGATGGAATGGAAAGTTTTTTCTCTTGAGATGAATGAAATGGTGAACTGACCATGATTTGAAAAGTATATTGAGTACATAAAATACACATTGTACCCTGCAACTTAATTTTTAAAAATGTATCATTTATTCCACTTTAAAAGTGGGTGGCTGATGTTATAAATCCCAGTCTCGTGTCCCTCAGAAAAAAAATAATCGCTCAAAAGATTTAAAATTATAATTAACGGCCACGTCCTGCGTGGGGCGTCCTCGTATTCCTAAATTACACGGGGAAATTAATATTTTATTCTAACGCGAGGGCAGCTTTTTGTTATAAAATCTGAATTATGAAACGAGAACAATACTTGTACGAGTTGGTAATCGTAAATTAGCCGGGGATTTTTTATGGCAAACGGATTTCACTGAAAGTCGGAGTAAGGATTAAAATTTAAATTCATCATTCATTATCTACCTACTGTTTCTGTTATTCAGATTTTTATTTAGATTCTGTTACGGACTTTTCGTCACATTTTGTATTTTGTTAAAAAATCATACTTTTAAATAAATTTATTTAAAAAAATATAAATCAATGTTATTTATCAACGAAAATTGCTCGTTTAGCACCGTACACGTGATATAAGTGAAAATTCTTTAAAAAAAGAATAAGAGAGATTTAATGCGAAAAAAAGAGAAATAGATTCTAAAAAGAAACATTACAATACAAAATTGCACTTTGTTATGTTTATTAAATATTAACACTTTCATTGATTAGCGCTTCATTTAGTAAAACTGATATTATTTTAATCGGTTTCTGATAACTTAAATATGAGATATTTATGTGTCCGTAATTTTTTATATACGGACACATAAATATCTCATAACAAGAAAAAATTTCACCCATTGTAGTTCCAGGTTTTGTTGTTAATCATTTGATAAAACACAATGATAAATATGACGTGTACATATTATTTAATTCCATCGCCTTGTTGTGTATACGTCGTTCTCTTTCGCTCCACTTTCGTGGCGATGGAATGTACAATATAACCCCTGTTCCTGCTCTCTGCGTTATATCTTTCTAATCTCTCATGTAACGACATTTGCCTAGTAAACGTGACGCGTCCTTAAAAATTCTGAATTTTTGTCTTATTGCGACTAATAAATTCCACTTCAAAAACATCGAAAAGAGATTAAAAGTAATGCTTTGTATAAAAAATATCAAATAAAAATAAACAAAAAGAAAACGGAAACAAAAATTAAATATCACAAGCATCCTCAAATATTTCGTCGGGATTATCAATCCGTCGACTCCCTAAATGAGATTTAAAATATTTTTTCATAAAAAAAATATTTTAATGATAATGATACATTATTACTAGAAATTATTTTTAGAAACAGATTTACATATTGGATTTCATTTAACCTTTCCACTACTCTTGAAATATTTCCGACACTAATAAAAAGAAGAAACTGTGCCATTTTCAGCCGAATCGGTCAAGCCATTTCAGATGGAAAATGGAGGGCATTTCAAGCATTCATTTTTATTTATATAGATAGATTAGAAAAACAAATGACTTTCTTTGAATTTTATGTTCATGATGCGAAAACAACTTTTTGTAACCAAGATTGTAAATTAAGATAGAAAAGTTTATATTCTCGGCATTGGGTGACATTTCGCTCACTCCTTTCAACAACGTCATATATCAAAAATTGTCAATTTTCAGTGGTGCATATTTTCGGAATGCCCAGAAAATGCACTATATCCCAGCAAAAGCGGCATATTTTTAACTTAATATTTAACAGAGCAACACAGAGCAAAATGTGTTGTTTCTTTTGCATTTCGAGGAAAAGGTATTGCTTTTTTTAATATCCTAAATATTTTATTAATGGAGAAAAAATATAAGGTTTTACGTTAAAATATCTGTTGCACAATTAAAAGTTCAATAAGTGGCTTGATATTTATTTTTTTATACATTTTATTATATTTTTAAACTTTAAAAACGATTTCCTGAAAAATTAAGTTTTTTTTAAACATGACGTTGTTGAAAGGAGGTAGCGATTTGATGACTATCCCGGAGATTACGGGTTCAATTCTCTAGGAGGTTGCAATAAATTCGATTTTTTTACTCAATTTTGCACAATTCCGTCTTGTAAAGTACAAGTTTCTCTAAACATTCCACTGAATCACGATCTTCTTTACCACACAAATTTCCATCTCAATAAGTGCATCGAGTTATGAACTCGTATCGGATTTATCGCGTGTTAGAATGCAAGTATTATTACAAGTAGAAATACACAACATCCCGAATCCATGTGGCTGAACACTGAACAGTCAGTATTTTCTGAATTGTAACCTGGCGACCATGGATAAAGTGAGAGTTTCCAATCTAGCGATATTACAAAAAGGTTGATTCACCTTGAGCCGACATGATGAAATATAAACAAAGAAAAAAATGCGCACTAAGCCATGATATATGATAGACATGCAGAGAAACCATCACACTGATCAACGACCAAAAAGTGACAGTATGCAAACATGGGTGAATATGGTTAAACAATACAGACAATACCAAAATATAGAGAAATTTCCATCGCCACTGCATTCGTGTGAACATTCGAGGAACAATTATATTTGTGAAAAAGGGATGAAAATATCAACAAAATACTATTATTATGATTTATTTTTTTATTGAACGTCTAATAAAAATGAATGACCCAGAATGTATTGGTTTTTGTGGTACTCAATAAACTCGTATTACGAGAAGGAAAGAGTAAGGGAGAGAGATCGGTGCCTCCATCTGAACACGGGTTTGAGAATACGCACCCTGAACCCTGGTGTAATTAAATATCAAATTAACGCAGTTTTGATACATATTGTTCTCATATATGTACGTTAGCTTCTACATATAAGAATCCTATGACATTTTAGTGACACGTAAAATATATTTAAAAAATAAAAAGTTTATTATGTACTTATTATTTTAAGTGTGTCCAAATACATGTTCACAAACCGGGATTGTGTCTAACTAAAGGAGTCACTAATAGATGTCTCTTGTGAAATTATAGTGATTTAAGCACAATGTTTCAAAATTGGATCATATATATATAGAATTTCCAAGAATTAGAGTAGTGTGGTTGTCAATCATGGCTAGAATTGGTGAATGTAACACGTGTGTAAAGTGATCACTTAAACCAACCTCTGACGGTCCCGTAAGTGCTCAGAGTTACATATTCTTCTTCATCTATGTTGAGATGTCAATAAATATTTTTTTTATATTTTAGTGACATGTATATTTAGGATATAAAATGTTTATTTTTCGTTTCCGCTTATTTATAATACAAATTGAATGAGGTTTGAACTCATATTAATGCTTTTACCTTCAAAAAAGTTCAAAGCATTCAAGTCAAAACTCACAACATTATTTAAATTGAATAATATAAATACTTCTTAATATTCTATTATGTTTGGTTACCAAAAAAACATTTTCATTGGATTGATCGTTTTTCTTTAGATCCCAGTGCACGAGAACTTCCCTCATGTTCCATAATTCCGCAAATGTTTACATTCCACCCCAGTGTGTGGGATGGCAGTAATGGTAGAGACGTAGGGGTGGGGGTGAACTGAAGGCTTTTCTAAGTTAACGTGTTTACTTTCTAAATACGATCGATTCCCAATACGCCAGAGAAGGTTGAGTCTACTCAAGCGATGACCTGAAATTTGATGGCACTTTTGCACTCTATTTAACGGTTGTTATCTTCCTTAATTTATCTCGATGGTATTCGCATTTGACAAGAATAAATTACAATATTATAATTAATGAAAATGTTCGTATAAATAACTAAAAGAGATGGAATAAATGTACCATTTGTGGACAAAACATTAAGCATATTTGTGATATTGTGAGCCCATAAAAATAAAATCATTTAAATTGTTAATATAAAAAAACTTACAAACTCGTTCATATAATAATTAATTTCAAATATCTTACATGCATCATCATACGTAAAGATAACAGGTCCGAAGTCCTATAATTCCCTAAAATCACATATTATACTCTCACGTTAATCAAAAAAAATTATTTACGTTGAAATATCAATAACATCTCGGTACATGTATGATATTACATGTTCCATAAACCCGCTAATGGACTTATTTCTTTTCTGATTTTCTGATTCTTATTTGAAGGTAAAATAAATAAAGAAACAATAATATCAGATTTTTTTATTTAGGTTACAAAACTTAAAAATTGTAAAATAAAATTGTTTAATTGTTTTGTCAATTTATTTACATATGTAAAAGATTCTTACGAAAATAATGCGGTATAAAACGGAACTAAAAGTTTTATCGTACCACTCTATAACTGTTCTTATTCTTTATTCTTGATTTTTTAATTTTGTTGTTTATTATTTATTCTTTATTCTTCATAAGAATGGAGAAAATTTTCATTATTCATTCTTCAACCTTAATTATTTATTATTTTTCAAAAAATATCATTTATATATAGTTCGACAGAAATTTACTATGTAAAGTAAATGTTTTGTACTAGTTTAATAAAATCGATCGCCTGTCGAACAAGTTATCGCTATGAAAAAACACCTAAAATAAACTCTCTAGCATCTATTATTGTCTCGTTCACAGTCAGTTGCAAAAATAACTTCAATGAAACGTCAAATATTTTCTATTGGCTGTGGTTGTACCCCCTCTTTCCCACCGCATACCTGCTTCTGTCGTACAATACAACCCCCGCGGAGCCTCAAGCCTAAAGCCTCACCTCCCCCTCTGGAAGCCTCCATCCCCTCTTCATCCATCTATACCCACGAGAGATGTGATGACAGTATACAAGTTATACAGTATAAAAAGAATGAGTGATTTTTCTTAAAGATTTCTTAGTTTTTATTTCATTAAAGGGTATTAAAATTCTTCTTCTTTTTCCCCTTATTCGTACCCAATATTTCATAGGGTACTGCATCGTATTAATGTAGTTTTATTTCGATCATTACTTACATGAAGGCAATATGATGACTCCTGCGCTTCAACGACCAGTCCAGGGTAATATTACATAAATATTAGAGTGTAAAATCACTAATATTTATTTTCACTCTCTCCCCCCTAGTTATCGGAACCGGGACCTCCAGTACAGTAGCTAAGCACGCTTACCATTGCACCACGCACGGATTAAAATTACGAGAACTTAAAAATAATGATCTGCTACACTAAAATAAACTATTAAAATACAAATAAATGCAAAGCTGAGATAAACAGTATGGATAAAATATAGAAAGGTGTGTTGAGATGGTTTGAACATCTGGAACAAATGAGTGAAGAAAGAACGGTAAAACAAATTTGTGAGGCAAATGTAGTTTTAAAAAGGAGAAGAGGTAGACCCAGGAAAACTTGGGATGATCAGGTTTATCAAATACTTGAAAGTAATCGGGTCAGTAGTCGGATTAGTCGGAAGGTATAATTTATTATTTTTTTTTGAATCTCTTAAAAGTAAAAATGAATTCAAAATAATTCTCACACTATTCGAGGTTGCTTAGTTTAGAAAATTCTTAACAGATGGCAGTTCGACCTGTCACTTTTAACCGAGATATGAAGGGGGTTGTTTTTTTAAAAATAATATAATACAATTAAGTAGACTGTAATAGTCAGTGTTCAATTTTAAATATTTAAATTATAAAACAAAAACAAAAATGTCTTTTTTTCTCGGTTTATTAAACGTAAAGGCACAACGCGTAAGAATAAATAAATAAATTTGGAGACAACAGAAAACCAAAAGTGTGAAGGGATGAAAATGGAATTAGTTTACCTGTTGGGTGGACTCAGGAGGGATTTGGGAGAGGTGGGCAGATCCAGGATGGATAGGATAGGAAAGGTTATTCCGGGGTACCGAGGGGAGATAATCGTGTGTAAACTATAGTAGGGTCTCACGCATAGGGACTGTAGCTTAATCAAATTCTTCTCCCTTTTCATGAAGGGAAGCATAGTTTCATTAATCTCTTTCAAACCTTTGTTTAATCGCTGAATCACTAAGGGTGGCTTCGTCAAGAAAACTGAGGGAAACATAAACTACCCACCGGGGCGGGGATAGCTACACTAGAATTCATCTTATGTAATAATATTTCAGGGATGAACTGAACGGCTTCCGTTCGCCGAATGGATGTTTTTTCAACTTAGTTTCATTTGAAAAGAAAGTTTCGCTGACAAATAATTAATATTTTTCCGGTCTTCACAAAACTTTCTGTAGTCTGTATTATATTATAGTTATTGCTTTTTCAGTGGGATGGTCATATGAACTTCATACTACTTTAGATCTTGCCGACAATTTATAAGGTTAGAATAAATTAAAGACAATTTTTTGATACAATATTAAAACTGCACATTTTTACTACTCCATCATATTTATTGGTTATTTTGATTTGTTTCTAGAAAGTTCCTTGTTTTACCAAATCAAAACGGCGTTAGGAAGATATGTTATTATGCTTTTAGTTTAGAATTATTATTTGACAATCTACATAATAACATTAAATAACAGTTTAATATAAAAAAATATACTTCTTTATTGTATACCACTCACGTTTTTGTTTTGTTGAATTTCAATTTATTTGTAGAAATAAAATTTTAATATTTTACCATAGACTAAAATTGTTGAAAGCAATCTGGTATATCTTCAAGAATTATTAATGCTCGAGACTCCGTACTCTAAATTGAACAATATTAAAGATCTTAGTATAAACACGTTGAAAAATTCAAATTTCAAGTTTTCAATCATTCCTCATCCCCTTATCATGGTTTTAACCTAAAAGGCTGGAATAATAAAAATTTACTTATTTTGTCCATTTAAAAAGTCGAGTACCATTTTATGTATTTACATGCGTTTATTTAAAAAAATAATAAGCCTTCAGGAAAAAAACGGTTTGCTTCGAAACCTGTTAATAAATTTAGTCTTCTTTGAGTGAAATTAATATTTCAAGGGCCAACTTCGTATTATTTTTACATTTTACAACTAATAAAATAACTTTAAAAACACATCACTGTATTATTAGTCTTGAGGAAGAAGCTGTTTGATTCGAAAGCGGTTGACATTTTAATTAAGCGATAAAAGTATAAATAGTAATTTTGATATGAAGTTCTTTAAAACGAAGTTGTTTGAAACATACATAAAGCGTTATTTTTTCTTTATATGTTTAGATTATTTGAGTTTTTTTTTAAAGGCAAATGAAAAATTATTCTTCACGTCAATATATAAAAAAAAAAACATACATACACACACACATGCATATAAATTTTACATCAAATATATTTTTATTTATACTTGAATTATAAATTCTACACATAAGTAAATTGAACGTTTCCACGATATGTTAATAAAATTTGATTATTTTTGTTTGAATAATATTATCAGCTAATTTTCAATTAGTACTCAGTCATGTTTTCAGGTATACTCTCATAGTAATCATGTTGTGTTCGCGATGCAGCATCGAAAATTCTCCAAATTAGCGGGTCAAGTGGGATAAAGCAAATTTACACGAGGCGTCGTTACTTTCCTGAAATTTCAGCATTCAGGCTGCATACTGGGCGCGCCGTTAGTTAGAGCCCGCTCGCACTGCCGACGGAATAACCAACTAAGCGGCCCTTAACAGTTGCCTGCTGCAGCGAACCGCGGGGAGGCGGCTCCTGTAGATGTCATTGCGCAGTTTCCTGCCAGTCGGATACCGGAACAAGCGAGAGTACGCATTGTCAATTACATTAATGCAAATTCCTCATCATGCATATTCATTCACACTTAATGAGTTTTGTGGTGGATTATTCGCTATTTAAAATGCTGACATGTTATTTTAAAATTATTAATAAGAATAAGCGAGGTAACGTGTTATGCTAAATTATTCATACATTCAAATGAAATATTGTATTTTTTATTGGTATAAATATACATACACTGGATTTAACTTTTTTTTATTATTGTTTGTTTATTTCAAGTCTTAAATCATCCAAAGTTTTAAACACAATTTTGATACAACGTTTTTTTTTTTTTTTTTCAACACGCGTATGTTTAAACATCTAACTTCTATCCATGCAAATACAGGATGGTACAAAATTAATTACCCTATCAGAAGATGTCATATTTTTTTGCAAATAGCGTGGTACGTCAATAATATCTAATATTAAATATTTACGAACTAAACAGTTGCAGTATATAAACAGATTGATAAAATGAGCACAAATATGTACCAAAACTGGTGGCAGCCACACGAGGGATATAATTTTTTCTACTTAACAAAAAAAAATGTAAAGGTCCAAATAAAGTTTTCATCGCTTAAAATATTTTTTTATTTGGTAAAAACGTTATTGACAAAACAAAATAGGATGATTAATTTTACGTCACCCTGAATCTGTTTATATACTGCAGCTATCTAGTTCACAAATGCCAAATATGATTGATGTATGACGCCATTTTCAAAAATTAAAATATCTTCCGATAGGGTAATTAATTTTGTGCCATCCTGTACTGCCAGACACTGAATTATTTTTTTTTTGTTATTTTGTTTGTTCTTAATAATACTTTTTTAAATCAAAGGAAAAAAAATTGTGTTTTTATTATTTAAAAAAATACTTCAATTTCTTACTATTTTTGGGAGCCTAAGCGGCTCATTATTTAAAATAGGTATCAAATTGTGGTACAGTGGGTTTGAACCAAGAAACTCTGACTCAAGAGTCGCAACACTAACCACGGGTCCATAACCCGACACAAAAAGTAGTTTATAGTTATCTTAAATCTCCGGAATTTATAAACCGATTACTTGGAAATTTCCATACAAAAGTTCTTACCAATACGCGTACGTTTAAGCGTCTAGCTTCTATCCATGTAAATAAAAATGTTACAGATAAAAGTAAAAATATTTAAAAATCTGTTGAACTTTACAGCAATTACACGCAAAAGTATATATAACTAACAGTAGACAGTGGGTTTTTTTAACAGTTACTGTCACTTAGCACTTTTAATGTTTTCGATTGCATTTATATTGTATATCAAAGTATTTTTTTTAATAATTTTATGTTTTCATTGCTTTGTGAAATCATTGTGAAATAAATAATAAAAAAATGTGTGTTTTCTATTTAATTTGTTTCTTTTTCAAGATTGAGCTAGAGAAACGTTTGGGCAAGTAAAACTTATATAACAAAGTACAAGAAAAATCGCATTCGTGCTTTTCTAAAATAATAGATAAAATTATTCAAATCCTTTTTGTTTTTTTTTATTTGATGAATTAAAAATATCCCGGATAATCTACTTTTTTAAACCCAGAGAGTGTTGTTATTTATTTTGTACCCATAATTACATTATCTTCTATATCAATAAACGATGAAAACTTTATGCATATATCATATTATAGAATAATTAAAGATGCCTCTAAATTTTTCTGACAAAATTGCATAATCTCAAATGCCCGATAAATGATTCGAGGTTTCCCCAGAACCTTCGATTGTCAACAGATCGGGGTCAAAATAAAACCCTTTTTTATATTTTACCCCAATCACTGCATTAGGCTGTGTCGTCTCCCTTGTCAAGTCGAACTGAATATATCGCTCACGTGACCCGGAACTGGCTTAAGGGAAGTAGACAAAATGACAATTGTGACAGGCACACATGTACATGTGTTGTGGATATCAATCGTTTTTATGAAAGTTATACCCACGTCTGTACGTGGACGCAAACACGAATGTTTTAGCCAGTACCTCTTTTGACATTTTCATTAATTGATTCGGCAGTCACTTTATTCTTAAATCTTTCTATTTTCAAATATTTACAACATTTTTAGTGTGTCCAAATACTTGTTCACAAAATCTGGATTAACTGCAATTACAGGAGTTCTTTTCATATTATTTTTTGACACCTTATCAAAGATGAAGAAGAATAAAGAAGTCTGCGCATTTACGGGGCTGACTACCGTCATAGGCTGGTTTAAGTGATCACTTTACACACGTGTAACAATCACCAATTCTACTCATTAGTGAAGTTCTAGTGATTCAAGAATAATGTTTCAAAGTTGGTTTATATATACATATATATATATATATATATATATATATATATATATATATATATATATATATATATATATATATATATATATATATATATATATATATATATATATATATATATATATATATATATATATATATATATATATATATATATATATATATACATATATATATATTTATATATATATATATATATATATATATATATATATATATATATATATATATATATATATACATATATATATATATATATATATATATATATATATATATATATATATATATATATATATATATATATATATATATATATATATATATATATATATATATATATATGTAATAAAATAACTAGGTACCTACCTATACATTTTATTAAGTACTTACAAAAAGTACCTACATAAAACAGTTCTACCACCAGATGCCGCATGCGTCGCACAGAATTAAACAAAAGAGATCCGATAGGAAAAATTAACTGTCAGAATCAGATAGATAGATAGATAGATAGATAGATTTAAAATTATTATAAAGATAAATTAAGAATAAACTTTAATTACAAAGCAACACATTGTTTATTTTATTATTATACACCCACTTTACATATTATTTACACTTAATTTTCAAAAGGAAAATATTACCACGTTATAAAACGACAATTTTGTTAATTGGAAATGAATTATGAAACATAAGATGTATTAAAACAATTACTACAATATGTTCGGAGTGAGAGAGAAAAATTAGAAGATGATCAAAGAAAACGATTAGAAGATAATCAAAGAAGACGTGGAAATCTAAGAACTAGTGATGAAATTAAAGAAAAAAAAAGTTCATGTAAGATTTGTGAAAATTTAAATAAGGGAACTCGATATCACTCTGAAGCAACGTGCTGGTTTAAAACAAAGGAGGATGATAAGATTAATAATAAAAATGAAGATTTACAAATTACACAGAAACAGTGCTTGAAGAATGAAAATAAAAATAATGTGAAAAAAATTTCTACAAAATATAAAATAAAATATACTCCAGAAAAGAAGAATTTCGAAGCAAATTGTATGAGCAGGAATCCAGTATTAGAATCGAAGGAAAATGCAAATGAACAATTAAAAGTTGTAAATTTGGTTAAATTAGAAGATATTTTAAAAGATCAGAATAAAAATGAAGACATACAAATAACACAGAAACAGTGCTTGAAAAATGAAAATAAAAATAAAGTAGAAAAAACTTCTACGAAAGATAAAATAAAATATTCTCCAGGAAAGAAGAATTTAGAAGTAGATTGTCTAAGCAGGAATCCAGTATTAAAATCGAATGAAAATGCAGATGAACAATTAAAAGTTGTAAATTTGGTTAAATTAGAAGATATTTCAAAAGATCAGAATAAAAATGAAGACATACAAATAACACAGAAACAGTGCTTGAAAAATGAAAATAAAAATAAAGTAGAAAAAACTTCTACGAAAGATGAAATAAAATATACTCCAGGAAAGAAGAATTTAGAAGTAGATTGTCTAAGCCGGAATCCAGTTTTAGAATCGAATAAAAATGCAGATGAACAATTAAAAGTTGTACATTTGGTTATATTAGAAGATACTTTAAGAGATCTGAATAAAAATGAAGGAATTCAAAAGAAAAAAACAAATGGATTGAGAAAAACTGTGTCTACTTTAAAAGGGTCAAGAAAAAAAAAATACAAAAAAAGAAAGAAAGAAAAAAGAACGGAAAAAAAGAAAGAAAGAAAAAAAAAAACAAGAAAGAAAAAAAAAAAAAAAAAAAGAAGGAAAAAAAAGAAAGAAAGAAAAATAAAAAAAAAACTTTATCATATCACTAAACTTATACCAGTCCCTTCACTACAAGAAGATGATCCGGAGGACGAGTGAAAATTTTACTATGAATTTTCATCCCCAAGGGGGGAGATGTAATAAAATAACTAGGTACCTACCTATACATTTTATTAAGTACTTACAAAAAGTACCTACATAAAACAGTTCTACCACCAGATGCCGCATGTGTCGCACAGAATTAAACAAAAGAGATCCGATAGGAAAAATTAACTGTCAGAATCAGATAGATAGATAGATAGATAGATAGATATAAAATTATTATAAAGATAAATTAAGAATAAACTTTAATTACAAAGCAACACATTGTTTATTTTATTATTATACACCCACTTTACATATTATTTACACTTAATTTTCAAAAGGAAAATATTACCACGTTATATATATATATATATATATATATATATATATATATATATATATATATATATATATATATATATATATATATATATTATATATATATATATATATATTTATTTATATATATATATATATATATATATATATATATATATATATATATATATATATATATATATATATATATATATATATATATATATATATATATATATATATATATATATATATATATATATATATATATATATATATATATATATATATATATATATATATATATATATATATATATATATATATATATATATATATATATGTGTATATAGAACTTCCAAGAATTTGAGTAGTGTGGTTGTCAATAATGGGTACAATAGGTGAATGTTACACGTATGTAAAGTGATCACTTTACACACGTGTAACATTCCCAGAACTTCAAAAACTGTAAAAAACCCAGACTTTCATATTCTCCTTCATCTTTGATCAGATTCCTAAAAATAATATTTTCAAATATCATTATTTCCTAAAATCAATTCTGTCATTTTTTATCATTTTCAAACACTGTATGCGAAGTTTAGCGTAAATTTCGGATGTGTGTTACTGAGACGATAGGAGCAACAGGGTTTTTTTTCTCGTGTTTTTTTCTTTTTTTACATTTTGTGGTTTAAAAATATGGCATTTGGGAATATTTTGAAGCGCATTTGATTTTCGATTTATAAATTAACCATTATTATTGAAATTAAGTATTATGTTTACTCATAATAAAGGTATTGGGATTAAATTATTGCAATCCCTCTTATTGCATTTACCATTATTTTATACATTATTTTGTGAAATTCACTTCCGGCCCCGCGTAACAATAAATATCATTTTTTAAGCCGCCACCAAGTGACGAGAAGTGGCAATCTGTGTAGGCGTACATTATACGTATCTGCATACATATTTTAGGCGTATCTTGCAGCGGCGTCAATTTCCATCAATGTGTCCCCAAAGCACACCTAATATTATTCGAATAAGGGTCGGGAAATATAAAAGGGTAGTTTTATGGGCGAATGGATGGGAATTTCATTTTTATTTAGGGACATGCTGATGCGGAAAAATATGCAATTTGGCATGTTTTTTGGAGCGAAAATTTAACTTAAGCCTTCAATTTAAATAATTGATATGTTTATTATTAAAATTAAACCCTTATTGGTGTATTTCTTTAGCGTACCATAATAACAAACGTAACGTAAACGTACCTTATGCACAACGTACTGGTACCAACCCTAACCTAACACTTCAATCAAAGTAAAACTCAGGTAAAAAAAAATTTGGTACATAAAACTTTTTAGGAAATAGTTTTTTGCAGTCAAAGTTAGTAAATTTCCTAAATATATATATTTTTTAAATTTTAAGCAAATGATTCATAAAAGAAAAATTTTCTTTTAATCTAAAAATATCTTGTACTTAAACAGTATGGCCCTTTGAGGGAGGTCGCTGCTATGAAGTGTGGGTGTCAAAATAGGTTAGTTAAAGACATAATTTGCTAATTTTGAAATCCCTTTGAAAAATTCTCTAGAACGAGCTGAGAATGAAAAGTTTCTCATTGAAAAACTCTAGGTATTGCAGTCACAAATTACCAAAGAAAAAACTTACCCGTTTCGAATCATTTTTCACATCGCGTAAAGTTTGTCGCGGACTCTTTTCAACTTGTTTTTCTTGGAGGAAATATAAAGCAGATCTTTAAGAGACTTTGAATGGAAACGTATGAAATTCAAGACCCTTTAACTGGGTCGATGATATAAAATTATGCTACTTTCAAACTAGCCTAGTACTTTGGCACTTCTCTTGAAATATGATTCATTTAAAGCTCTTTATAATTCTGCTGAAAGTGTTAATAATTTTAAATTTAACCGTTTTATCATTGATCTTTTCCTGATGTTGAAAAATGTTTTGTCATCTTTTTCTGCATCCAATAGTTCATAGGGCATTACATCATATTGATGTGATGTTTTGTTAATCTTTAAAAATATTTAAATAAGCGCGTATTTTGTGAAAATGACGTTTCATAAATATGATTATAAACATTATTATGGTAATTATTAAAGTCTTTCATTATTTTATTATGATCAGTATAACATTGCCGGTACCAATCCAGGGTAATATTGAATGCATATTACATTTCAAAAATACTTAAAAGTAGAGGCGGACAAAGCATTAACATTTTTATTTTAATTAAATATGTATATAAAAAAAAAACAAATAAATTGGTATGTATTTCAACAAAAATAAATGTTTTAAGCAAACATGTGCACTGTGATAAATTTATATCAGATACATTAAAAATTTCAATATAGTTTATCATGTGTGTGCATCAGGTGTGTGCATCAAATGTCTTTTAAATTTTAATTAAAAGTCTCACATAGAAGGAATTAAATAAATTTCACGACAGTAGATATCACCGTCAGAGAGCTATCATTGTGACACTCAAAAAAGCCGATTTTCCTCTTTGTAACAACGTTAAACTCAACTAAATAAATTCAGGAATTAATTTTGCCCTATCAACATACACGTATGTATTTGGGTATTAGTATCTCTCTAGCGCCTAAATACGAATATGACCATGGGTTGATAGTTGATACGCCTACAAATAAATAATTGGATGAGTATACTTTACTTTCCGTTACACGTTTGAACAGAATTTCAGGGAAACTTCGGTAACGTTGGAAGTTTCGCTAAGAATAGTAATTAAGATCTAGTTAGTTACATTCTTAGGTAACGTGTTAATCTATACAGTAGCAAACTCTAGGAAATATATTCTGAAGATATCCTTGAAGACAAAGTCACCCGATAGAATTAATTATCATCTTTTCCATTCATGTTCACTCTCTGGGTGGACCACATGGTAGCTAGAAATCATCTCCAAGCTACCCTGTCGCACACAATTTCCTTGGCTTCTTCTTAGGTCAGTCCAGCGTTTCGTAGTTCCGTTGAGCATAGTAGGTAAATGGTAGTTAGCTGTTTTCCGGAACGCCTTTGCGTCTGACTACATTCAATCTACTTTCATCCTTGTGTGGTGACTGAGGTAGGTCCCTAAACAGCAAACCTGCCAAATTACCAAGTTTAAAACAGTGAGTTAGCGACAACAGTGGATGCTGTAGAGGCTATAAAAGCCCTCAAATACTTGCAATCGCCATCTTTTCATCTGCCCGCTAAATTGAATTGAATTGAATCAAGTCAAGCGCAGCAAAATTATGGTTTACTTTATCCAAATATGTTATTTTTTTATAATTTAAGAATTATAATAAAGTTTATGATTCAAATTAACAAACAGTGTTTTTAAAGTAAAAAGAGCGAGATATTCACGTAACATCATAAATAACCTCACCTCATCTGGTGACCCCGAGAAGAACATAGTCCATGCCAAATCGACGCTTCACTTCCATAAAAAACAAAACTATATATATATATATATATATAAATATATATATATATATATATATATATATATATATATATATATATATATATATATATATATATATATATATATATATATATATATATATATATATATATATATATATATATATATATATATATATATATATATATATATATATATATATATATATATATATATATATATATATGTATATATATGTATATATATGTATATATAAATATATTTATATATATATATATATATATATATATATATATATATATATATATATATAATATATATATATATATATATATATATATATATATATATATATATATATATATATATATATATATATATATATATATATATATATATATATATATATATGTATATATATGTATATATAAATATAAATATAAAAATATGTGCGTGTGTGTTTATATACATTTTATATGTGGTCATGACATTACATGTCGCAATTTTTGGGGGTGAAAAAGCTTGTTCAAGTTCGATCGGGGTAATTTTGGGTCCAATTTAAGGTTATTCCTTTTCTAAGGGTTGTTGAAGAAAGGGTGTCGTATAATTTACATCACTTGGGATTAGTTGGAGTGTGTGACAATCACTTATGTTGGATTTCGGCTTAAATACACCTTAGTGACACTCCCCGTTGTTAGATATTTAACATCTGTTTACATAATGAATAAGGTTCAATTTTGGGCAACTCCGCTTAGTGTCGTGAAGAAACTAAAGCTCAGACGCCATGAATATTATATTGCCGCAAGCAAAATAGGTTTAATTTTGGAATTGTTTAACTAATGAGTTACAATTGTTTTCATGTGTAATCATAAAGCAACCATAAAAAGCTCTAGAAACGTTTAAATTAATATAATACATTCTTTAATCATTATTAATTCATTTAAAAATAAATATGAAATAATGACTTTTTCTTGTAATAACTTCTCTGTAGAGGTAGGCACGCCGTTTCTCTGTAGATGTAGGCAGAGAGGATGGTACGCTACACTCTCTGTCCTGACATACACTACTGATAGACGATAATCAATTGTATACCACAAACATTAAAATCAAATCATAATAAGTGATTATATCAACTATATACGCGTTCTAAAAATTTAGTTTCATAATTAAACAATTGGTATAAAAATACTCACTCTATTAGTAACTAATTTTTATTATTTACCTTTACTAACCTAAAACTAAATAACTAACCAACTAACCAACCATCACGCCGCTCCCCCGCAGGGGTAGAAAGTGAGAGAATAGAACGCCATACGTCTTTCCACACAATCTACTCCTCTTTCACATTAATATATCTTCTCTTTTTTTTAAATAATCATGCCATTATTATTACAATATTCGATTTATATTGGACTTATTAACACATTTTTTAATACCTTACTACTCGGGAAGTAAGCTCGTATATTATAAAATTCTCAATATTATTATTATTTAAAGCATTTACTTTATGGTTAGTCATTTTTTACATTTTTTTTATAAAAATGTTAATATTATTAGTATTTAACCACTCACCGGTGAGTGGTTAAAAATCTTGTTCCTTAACCCCCCTCCCTATTTTTATTAACCTATATATACACCTAAATATATTTTTGTTAGTCAGTTTTAATTTGTACCAGAAGATGAAAACATATGTCATTTTCGAAACTAGTCGTTAATACAAATAAAACTCATTGATGTGGTATATTCAAGTGTTTAATTTTAATAAAATAATCATTTCATTCCACAAAGTTAATGCCGACTCAATAAATAATATAATATTACTAACATTTTTGTAAAAAAATTAATAAGCATATATTATATGTACATAGAAGAATACTCGGATGATATTTTATTATTATTATTATAATGTTCCATTACCAATTTCACCAACTCAGATATAAATTTCATCTAAATCAAAAATTAATGTCCATTGTGTGTGGTATACGCATAGTGCGTGGTAAGTAAATTCTGTATCTCGTGATATTAATACAAGCGATACGTCATGCTCGGTTCTCTGTAGCGACCGGCACGTATCACTTGCCTCATTTTTGTATGGCTTCTTGAGACAGGAATAAAGATGTCTGGTAGATTAATCTCCAGACCGCCGCAACCTGCCCGATTGTTGGTTCCGGAGTGGGAGCAATCTGTGACAAGTGGAAATAATTTATTGCTCCTCTCCCCCGAATATAACAATACCCACCCACCCTCTCTGCCGCCCTGGTAATGGGCCCGGGAGGCCGAATTAAGGGATGAAGACGCTAAGATGTTTTTGTTTAACACAATGTTTTATTAGACTGGAGCTGTAGTGAGCAGTCTGCAGGATTTCTGTTTTATTAAGGGTGCTTTATTATTTATTTATGTGCGTGTTTATTTACAAAAAGGGGCGCTCTGATTAAATGAAAACAGATAATAGCAATCGAATTACGAATTAAAGCTCTTCTACTGAAAGTGATTGAATGTTATCTTATTAAATTTATTATTATTATGTTTTTTTCATATATTTTTTTGACAACTCAAGTCTGGGCATTTACCTTACGACCGTCATAAGCTGGTTTAAGTGATTACATTACACATGTGTAACATTCACCAAATCTACCTATGATTGACAACCACACTATTAAAATTCTTGGAACTTCTATATATATATATATGTATATATATATATATATATATATATATATATATATATATATATATATATATATATATATATATATATATATATATATATATACATTTATATATATATATATATATATATATATATATATATATATATATATATATATATATATATATATATATATATATATATATATATATATATATCGTTCGAATTTCACTAGAGACATCTACGATGAGATGAAAGAAGTTTTTTTTATTGAGAAGACACTCTTTCATTTGTATGATGTATAAGGAGATCCATGCATGTGGAAGAGACGGAGATTGTTTGCAATGATAGATCGGTATGGCGTTCTATTCTCTCTACTTACCCCTCAAATAGCGTTGTGGTTAAATAGTTACTTACATTCGATTTTCTGCTTACAATAGCTTAATAAGGTAAATTAATTATGCAAAGTGTTGTTCAATTCAATTTATTATGTATAAATTGAATTGAACAACACTTTGCATAATTAATTTACCTTATTAAGATATAAATAAACTATGAACATTTTTTTTAACACAGGGAAAAAGGTAATATCAGTCATTTAAGAGTATCTTTAACTCCTTATTTATATTGATTTCTCTGCAAAAAAATGTCATACGACAGCTTCATTAAATATTATAATCAGATATAGTAATAATGTGAGAGGAACGAAAGCAGTCATTGAAAATAAAACATTTTGGAAAAATGTATCGACCATATGATATAAAATGAAGAAATTCCCTTCTAAGATATTTCTAAAAACAAAATATTTACTATAAATTTTTACATGATATCCCATCAATGATTTAATGGTGTCATTTGAATAACGTAGGATTTATATACTGTGCCCTCACTGTTTAATTATATGGGTAACATGATATTAACAATTCATTAAGATAAATGAGTCCTTAGTCGGAGTAAGTAACCTCCCTACTATCCTGATATATGGGGCAATGCAAAGAAAATTGGCTGCTATAACCAGATACTACTGGTCCCTTACCAGACTGCTGCCCTTAACTACCCGGAACTATTTACACTGGGAACTACCAATGTTAATACCTTCCAAATTGTGCCAAAGGATTTAGTTCAAATACACCCTGACCAAACCTGTTCAACCGTCCGGAAATGATTATACATCCCTGTTGAATTTAAATTATGTGTTTTACCATAAATATTGCAAAATTTATACTATATCTTAAAATATAAAGGCGAAAAACACCTATTTTTTACTAACTAACGCACTAACTAATAATAATAAATTTGGATAATTTATAAAGCGCCATTTTCGTAAAATACTACCTGAAGGGCGCTTCTAACATTGTTTGTACTCTTCTTTCACAGAGTGAATAAAATGCCACACCTATTTGTTTTGGCTGTATATGTTTGCAAAGAAGATGCAAAGAGTATTTGCAAAGACAAAGTGGTATGGCGTTCTTACCTCTATACCTAACCCTACGGGAAAGCGGCGTGATGGATTATTAGTTAGTTAGATATTATAAAAAGACAAAAATGTGTGAGGCAAAAATCAAAAAGTAATATTGAATGAAAGTTATAAGTACATATCGAATGTTGAAAAATCAAATCGAAGCGATTTTTTTTATATCTACTTTGTCCAAATATCAGGTAAGATCAGATCAGAGGAGATCAATCTCTCACTGATATTTTATGAACCTCTATAAATTTCCTCACTTTTTTACATTGATATCACTCCACAAACAGAAATTTGCCAACCTAAAATGTAAAATTGACGTAAGGTTTGCTATATACATACATACTAAAACTTACGATCCAAATTTTATTTATATTTTAACCATCTGTGAATTTTATTAAATTCCAAAATGGCCAATCTCTCCGTGTTAATTGGATGGAACTTTGAGAGCATTAGTGCCATAAAGAAATGTCGTCACACCGCATTTAAAATCATTCATCTGGCATAACAAGCATCCCGGGACCCCAAGTCACCCCAAGTACTTTTTCATGCTTTAATACTCGAGTATAAAAATACATATAATCATTGTTTATTATATATATATATATATATATATACATGTATATATATATATATATATATATATATATATATATATATATATATATATATATATATATATATATATAAACTAACTAACTAACCATCACGCCGCTTCCCCGCAGGGGTAGGCAGAGAGAATCGAACGCCAAACCACTCGGTCTTTGCATACATTCTTTGCCTCTTCTACTTTCATGCATCTCCTCATACATACCCGACGATTATTACGACTCCTGACCCGGCCGCTTTCAAGTATTTGACATACCTGATTGTGCCAAGTTTTCCTCGGTTGTCCTCTGCTTCTTTTTCTAACTACATTCGCCTCATAAATTTGTTTAACCGTTCTTTCTTCACTCATACGCTCCACATGTCCAAACCATCTCAACACACCTTTCTTAATTTTATCGATAATGCTTATCTCAGCCTTACATTCTTTCCTTATTTCATCATTCGAACATCTATTAAACATCGTTTTGCCACACATTCGTCTGAGCGATCGCATTTCGACTGCATTCAGTCTGCTTTCATCCTTCTTTTGCCAACTCCATGCTTCGCTTCCATACATAAGGGTATATATATATATATATATATATATATATATATATATATATATATATATATATATATATATATATATATATATATATATATATTTATACATATATATATATATATATATATATATATATATATATATATATATATATATATATATATATATGTATATATATATATATATATATATATATATATATACATATATATTTATTTATATATATATATATTTTTATATATACACACATAAAATACGCTAATTGAAATGAATAACTCCTAAGTGGAGAGAAAAACTAAATATTGTGAGTACATAACTAGTTGAAAAATAAATTACATAAAAAATTTAAACGAAATCTTCAGGCGTCTCCTAGTATGTACAAAGATTTGAAAAGAACCTTACATATATCTTGATAAGGACACTGCTAAAATAAGAAAAACTTCTAAATTCAACTATAGGTGGTATTCTAAATCGAAGGTGAAATATAACTTTCAAAAATTGAGCAATGAGATTGTCAATCATCGGTACAAAAGTGAATTTTACACTGTATAAAGTCATATAAACCAGTTCTTGATGTCAAACGCGTTAATGTCATCTTTCAACCAGCCTATGACAGGTAAACAGCTCTTAAATACCCAGGCTTCAATAATCATCCTCACCTGAGATTGAGAAACAGAAATGTTAATTTATTTCTTCATAAAACCGTAATTGTATTTCATTCCTCAATAAGTTTTTTTATTTATTTATAAAACAGGTTTATGGAAAGAAATACATTCTAATATTCAACTTATCACTTTATTTCATCCCCCACACCCCTCTGGCAGTATCCAGGCTCTTTTGCCTTTCAATTCTCATAATATTTATATTCACTTCCGTATAACAGAAATCGATGGTTCCATTTATGAGAACGATCCTATTAATTCGAAATCGTCTTTTCTCTGGTGATTTCACGTCGTAAATTTAATCGAATTACGAGTCTGAGAGATTCCCTTTATTTCCCAAAAACAAACACTTTCAGAATAGACGAAGCAATTGCCATTTAAATTACATAAATCAGTAGCCAAACCATTTAAAGAAGGCTAGTACAATATTTTTTATTTATATTTTTACCACATAAAATCTTAAAATAAACTAATTAAATAACACTAGATTGAGGTAAAAAAAGAACATTAAAAAAGTCGAATATGGAAGGAGAATGGAAAACCGTAAAAGAATATAAGAATCCAGTCTTCTTTATTCTTTGATTGATTCGGCAGTCACTTTGTGGTAAAATCTATCCATTTTTATATCATGTTTATTTTGTAAATACCACTATTTCTATAAGTTCATTATATTTACTTTAAGAAATAAAAATAATAAAAATTAAAAAAAAATAAAAAGAAGAAACAGCTGAACCTTCAACGTCCCATGGACCCAACTCTAAAATTTAAAATTAACTTCACATACGGTGTTTGAAAATGATGCGGAATGCATCGAAACACGTGTCACAGTAGATTTTAAGAAATAGTGGTATTCACCAAGTAAAACATTAATTAAAAATTCTATATTCTTGCCTCTTCTACATTCATGTATGAGGAGATGCATGAATGTAGAAGAGGCAAAGAATGTTTGCAAAGACAGAGTGGTGTGGCGCTCTATTCTCTCTGCCTACCCCTGCGGGGAAGCGGCGTGATGGTTAGTTAGTTAGTTAGTTAGTTATTCTTCTTTATATACGTTGAGATGTCAAAAATGTAACAATAACACTATTTTTAATGTAACACCCCAACCAATAATCCCATGAGTTTACTGTCATAACACGTAATCTTTTTTTACTCATTCTTTTAAATTAAGGATTTTTGGTTTTAAAGATTTTTTTTTTTTAGTTTTCATTATTATATTGTGTTATGTATGTGGTCAATCACGGATATAATAATGAATAATTTGCAGTGTGTTCAATAAATCCATCGAATGACATTGTCTTGTCAATTTCCAATCCTTATGATATTATTGAGATATAATTATGTATATTTTTTTTTCTTTTCTTTATTACTTTTTACAATACATTATTTATTTTTTTTGATGAACGCCTCACTAAGCTGAACCCGTGACGAGAAGTTCATTTGTAAATATAACAATTGTTCAATGTAATATTTGCAATGTAAATTTTTACTTATAAAATATAAACATTAATCGTATATCTAGAAATTACAAATGATACATAATGTTATATAAACACTTACTACAGTTGAGCAAAGTAAAAAAAATTGACAAATTTTTATCTCTATTTTACTAGACTGTTAAATATTTTGCATATTTTTGAAGTTTTTTTAGTATTTTTATGTAGTATTATTTTTTGACATCTCATCAAAGATGAAGAAGAACATGGAAGTCTGAGTATTTACGGGGCTGACGACCGTCATAGGCTGGTTTGAGTGATCACTTTACACACGTGTAACATTTACCAATTCTACCCATCATTGACATCCACACTACTCAAATTCTTGGAAGTTCTATATATATATGAACCAATTTAGAAACCTTGTTCTTGAATCACAAGAACTTTATTAGAGACATCTATTGGTGAGATGTAAAGAAGACTTCCAGATTCTTCTTCATCTTTGATGAGATGTCAAAAAAAAAGAAAAATAACTACTATAATTGGAGATAATCCAGATTTGTGGAAAACTATTTGGACACACTCAAAATGTTTTCTTGTAGTGTATTTAGTTTGTCCATTTACAGTATTATATTATACTCCACAAAAGTGTGATGTCCGATCAAGTGCGACGGGCATTTAGACACCTCGCGCAACAAATCACCCCGATAGCGGTCCGCAATCCAGTCGGCTATGATCGCCTCCGCCCCGGGCGTCGCAGCGCCGCGCCGGGTGACCCAGTGGCCCACATCGCGCCCTCCGCCATCTGCGGCGACTCGCCCCTGCATGGAGGGCCGCCGCGGCGCTCCACGGACAGCCCGCAAATTGAGCGCGGCGCTTCGCGAATGCACGAAGGCGTCGCCAGTGGCGGACCGGACGCTTGGACACCCTCAAAAAGTTTTGGCATTAGAAATATCTAAGCTACATTAGAGTGGCTAATAATGAAACTGTAACAAAGACAACAAACAATGCTCATTTCATTAATAATTATTTTATTTTTATAGTATAATTTACTATTGGATACTATGGGCGGCTGGAAGTATTTGAGATACGGTGCTACAAAAGCATGTGAGAGATTCACTGGGCAGAGCATATAAGGAACAACAAGGTATAACGTGGGTGTAAATATTCTTCTACATAGTTGCTTCTGTTACTATTACAATAATTGATCAATATTGGGTAGAATGGTGAATGTTGCAAGTCTGTAAAATGATAACTTAACCTGCTTTTAATAGGTCAGAAGCCCTTTAAATACACAGATTTCCATATTCTTCTTCATCTTTGCTGAAATGTCAAAAATATGTAAGAAATATTAATTTTTACAACATTTTGACGAAATCGAATCCGACGTTTCCAGCGCTTTAGTTAAACGACTTACCATTACACTACATGTGGTAGCTTAGTATCGTTATTTTATTTATTTTTTTCGTCTGTTTAATATTCTAGATATTTCATGAATCGCAAAATAAATTACTTCTTCATTTCAATGAAATGTTGCTTTTAATTTTTTAAATATTTTTTCCTTCAGTAACAGAATACAGCTATTGTTTTAAACAATTTGAATACTATATATGAATAACACGTACATTGCAGTAAATTTTAATAAAACGTGTGCTCTCTACTTTGGGGATGCTGCATTTCCTCTACATCCTTTAATTATGGAAACCTGTCTGTTCCTCGACACTTTAAAATTCCTACTAACCGAAATAGCTAGTATTGAAATTGAAAACAAGTTCTTGCATACTAATGGCATACCAGAATCCACTTTCTGCCCTTGGTGAGTCATTAGTGGCAAGCCTCACCCCCTCGCCGCAACCCATCCCCGTGTACTGGGGTGCGTCCTACATGTTACAAGTCAGTATTCTGTGTTCAGTCGGATTGAACAAATAGCCTTTCAGTATCATTGATTACGATTATCACCCGCAATTAAATGTGTCTACAATATCAAACAGGAACAAAGGTTTCCAAGACAACCTTTGATTAAAGAAAACGTATTTTTATAAAAAGTCCGAGTATTGTATCCTCTATTCTAAAGTTTCAGAGCCTGTTTTCAGAGCCCTATAGTATCAAAATAATGTAAAAGTGATATTTTTTTAATCATCCAATTTTACCTTACTTCTATTGTTATTATGTTATTCATTCACTACTAGAAGAAGTAAAATGTTAATAATATATTAACATTGTCCTAAAATAATATAATTTAATATTGACATAATATAACATGGTATTAATATGATCTTATACACTATTCGCGAATTAAAACAGAGTATTTATAATTTTTTTAAATGATTTTTAAATTATACGAAATAGAAAAATGATAAATGTATACACTTTATAAAATAAAACAACTTTGTTTACCCAATTTTTAAAAATAAAAGTGGTTAAAACAAAGATGTTTTTATCTTACAAAGCTTATAAAATGTACCACAAAGTATTATATTATAGACACCATGTGCCAAGTATCTATAATAGAAATATTTCAGTTTTACTTAGTAAATACTGCTCTTTTTTAAATAGTGGTATTCACTAAGTAAAATTTAAATTACAAACGGATACATGTTACCATAAAAGAAATACCGAATCAATTAACAAAATAAGTAAAAACTAAACCGCAAGTTTTTTTAAATATTGATTTTTTTTAATCGGATAAATGTTGAGATACCAATAATTCCCATTAAAGGGTATTATTGGTATCTTGACATTTAATTTAAGCTAATGATCCCCGAAATTCCAATGTTTTTTTACTTAAAGATTTAAACATACTAAATAATAAGTTGTTTATATTTTCATCCCATTCTAACACAAGTGTCAAATGCAAATGAAAAAAAAAACTTTATTTAGGTAATTGAGGTTACAGTTTTATCTACATGTATACAATGTCCTGTGTGCTATAAGATTAAAGTAAGGGACAAAGTAGTAGAAAAAGATGTCTCTGACCTTATAATAAGTAAGAATGTGGAGTAAGGTCGATACAAGATTGTACAGCATTTCAAATATACAAACTTGTCCTAGATATTGATAGAGGAGAAGCTTTGCAAAGTAGGTTGGAGTTGAACGCTTTCGTTTATTGGATGCATTTATTATATAAGAGAAAAAACTGTCGATACAAAAAAAAATATTTTGAAAAATTACCCATTTTCACAGGATAGTTAATTATTACTCTTCTAAAACCATTTGTATAATTTTTAACGATTCACGTACGTCTTACATGCGTTGTCGCCGAAAATACATGTGCTGGTATTCTAGAATGAAGTCTAACAACTAATTTTTAATATGATGAAATTCTTTCAAACTCACTAACGATATATCAATAAACTGTATTTCAGCTGATGAAAACAGCCGTACAGTTTTCATATTTCTTGAGTTTGATAATCTCGTTATTGTTTTATGTAAATAAGATAGTCACATGTTATTTTTTGATTCAATATTTTTTAGGAAAAAATACAAAAATTAATAAATAATCACACTACCATCACAATAATGGTAAAAAATGTTAAAAGGATTAGTAATTTCAGTTTTACTTTTCTCTTGATCAATTAACTATAAATGATGTAATGACAATTATATCAAACATTTCAAAAACGGTTGATCATCATTCTTTTTTTCTAACTTTCAAGAAAATAAATTAGTTCTTCAAGAGAGAAATACAATAGTAATAAAAAAGCTAACGGGGCTAATAGAATAACTTGAAGCATTAACATTCTGGTAAATAAGGACACTAAGTATCTATATTTTATGTAGAATAAGCAAATAACATCTATTAAGAGGACACTTACAAGAAACGAGAACTGCTGAGATGAAATAGAGTTTCAGAATAATGTCGTTTGAAGTTGTGATATTATAATATATGAAATACAATACACATTCACAAACATATACATATATGGGTAAATATAAAGACTTTAGAGTTTTATATTAAATTTTTTCAGCTTTTCAATTTTTTATTAAATTTTTACTTAATAAATACCACTATTTTTCTTATCTAGTCTATCGTCGCACGTATTTTGATATATTTAGTATTAGATTTTGTATGTGAAACAAACCATAAATTTGGAGTTTTTCTCTTTGTGAACGTCAAAGGATGAGGAAAGTATAAGATCCTGTTCTTATTTTATCACGGAGATAATAGGAGTGAGGCATTTGTCATCGTCAATAACTGGTTATGGATTTCAATGATGATGTTGAATGCATCGAAACACGAGTCACATTTTTTTTTAAGAAAAAGTGGTTTACCGAGGAAAAGATAAATAAAATGGATAGAAAATACCACACTGCCGAATCAATTCATGAAGATGTTATTTAATTTTTTCCACATGTCGAAACAAAAAAAAAATAACTAGATGGGAATAAAGAAGTCTAGGTATTTATGAAATAATTAATTTCAATACTTGATTCATCTTTTGAAACCGAAAATATTTTTTTAAAAGTACTCGTATACATTAAGTAATTTCCGCTGATAATGAAATTCTTATCCATTTTCAAACCTTCTTTTCTCTATTCTTTCTTATTTAAAAGGAACGACCTCAGCGTGAAACTGTTTCCTTTTAAAAATAGACATTAGAATCCTTCATATTGTATTAAATTCCAGGTCCTTTAATTTGATTTTATTTTTTAGCTAACAGTAAAGGTTAACCAGAAAGTTTTTTTTATTTCCTCTGGAATTTAATATTGTGTTCCCCTTCTTTTGATAGCGGAAAAAGTTTTAGCCAAAGTCGCATTAAGTCTCGTTAAGTTAAACCGCGACAAAGTAGGTTTAATTAGTATTATTTAGCACTGAAGATAAAGATCCCTTCTTTTATTTAATTCTTTCGGTGAAACTCAACAGGTGAACTGGAAGGCTTACCTGTACTTTGAGGCACCCGTATATCGCGTGTTGAAACAATTACTGTTGAAGGCTACACCCCCCGAAGTTTAGAAGTCAAAATAACTTCAAAAGAAAATACGCAGACTCAAAATTTAATTTGGCGCATCCTTTATTTCGACCTGTGCTGTGGTTTCTGGCATTTCTTAATCATTTGAAAAGTTATTTTTGTAAGATCTTGTAAAGAGTTTGAAAAAAATAGTGATATTTCAAAATTTATAAAAAAGAGTATGGATTTTTATAAACTTAAGTTTAATTTGGTAAATTGTCCCATGTAAGACAAGCTAATATTTAAAATGTTTTGGAATAGTGCAATAAAATCAAAACACATCATTCGCAAAGAAATTCTGGAACAATTGTAAAGTAATTTTGCCCATTTTTTGTGAAAATATAAGAAAATATATAACACCCTTTCTAGGGTTTTAATAGGAAACCATATAATCCTTAGGGGAGGCATTTCTCGACTTCCGCCAGCTGTAAAGTGATTTGATCAGGAGGCATTATGGCGTCGCCTTTTATAGCCTAATTTACATGAATCATTTATTTTTATGGCAGATCTACAAAGGGAGTATTTCACGTATGTCAAACGTAAACAGGAATCCTTATGGAAAATATGAATATTATTCTTGGCAAATTTTCCTTATCCCCACCGTTTCAGGGAACATAATTCTATATAAATGCTTTTCTCAACTCGAAGGCAATAAATTATTATGGACATTTGAGTTATCCGATGGATGTTTTCAGTTTGTTTAAAGCTTTAAAAAAACAATGCATTTTTTGTTATTTAAAAATAGGTTTTTTATCGAATATCATATATTATTAATAATTTCAATATACTTAATTATTTTTTATCGACTTTTTATTGTTATTATTTTCAGTTTCATACATTCACCAGTTTTGTTTGTTTTGTTCATTATTTCTCATCATATTTGATGCATTTAACATCAATTTTAAATAGAATGAGTTTTGTGTTTGTGAACATTGATGTATGGAGTTGGCAAAAAAAAGATGAAAATGAACTGAGTGCATTCAAAAGTCGATCTCTAAATGGGAAAATATGGAAGGAATGCAAAGCTGAGATAAGGATTGTCAATTAAATTAAGAAAGGTTTGTTGAAAAAAA
Source organism: Brachycentrus maculatus (assembly GCF_059751285.1). NCBI lineage: Eukaryota > Metazoa > Arthropoda > Insecta > Trichoptera > Brachycentridae > Brachycentrus > Brachycentrus maculatus. Next base: position 274,116 of record NW_028280874.1, read on the forward strand.
ACGGTAAAACAAATTTATGAGGCGAATGTAGTTGAAAAAATGAGCAGAGGAAGACCGAGAAAAATTAAGGACGCATGTCTTACTCGGTCTTAACTATACTGTTATATAAATTTTCAGGTTTTCCGGGAAGCAGAAATCTAGCAACAGTATAAATATTCACAAACATTGTAGGAAAATTAGAAAAAATATTTTAAATTATCAGTGTAACATCTCTCACTCCTTTGCCCAGAAAATGTACTATACAAACTTAATATTTACCCGCTACAGGGCAGAAAGTGTTGTTTTTTGCATTTTGAAGAAAAGGTATTGTTTAATTTTTTTTAAATATACTAAATATGTCTTAAATGGAGAAAAAACCTTCACGTGTTACCCAAAAAGATCTGTTGGACAGTAAAAAGTTCAATAAGTGGCTTGATATTTATTTTTAAAACGTTTTATTATATTTTCAAACCTTAAAAACGTTCTCCTGAAAAATCAAGTTTTATGATTTATGACGTTCTTGAAAACAGTGAGCGATATATGATTTTTTTTGATTATCCGGGGAGCGAAAATCCAGCAATGGTGAAAATATTCACAAACATAATAGGAAAATTAGAAACAATATTTTAACCTTTTAGTGATGTACGTCAAAGTCAATGTTTAAATTCTTATTCGCTCTCAAATATATGTAGATTTAAATTTTCAGATAATCCGGGGAGCAGGAATCCAGCAACAGTGTCAGTATTCACAAACATAGGCTATCACATGTAACATATCATATAGAACCAACTTTAGACTTGTTGTCTGCAGAAGATACGAACATACACTCATGGCAAGTTCCAGAGAAACTATACTGTTTTGTTACACAACCCACTTTCTTGTGAACAAGTTTAGGCAACAATCCAAGTTTAACCTTAACCGCCAGTTTGAGCAAAGCGATTTCATATCCGCAGTTCTCCGGCAGAGTTTATATAGCATGGAACAATTGGAAACGGTTTGGATGTCGGTGGACCTCTTTGAGTTTGTGAACACAATAGAGCTACATTTCAGTGATAGTATTAAAATGCTACGTTATAAGGAAGCACGTTTATGTAAGTACCATTGTAATTATTGCAATTACAATTAATTGCAATTGCAATTGCAATTAATGTAAGTACCATTGCATATACCATGTAATTAAAGCTGTTTCCTGTTCTCGATTTAGTCGAAAGAAATATTTTTATCTTTTATACGTATATTCTTCCGCCTCCATGGTGTTATGTTTAGCATGTTTAGCTACCGTACTGGAGGTCCCGGGTTCAATTCTTTGGGGGGGGGGGGTGTTAAAATAAACATAAGTGATTTTATACTCTAACAATTATTTAATATTGCCCTGGATTAGTCCTTGATCACCTTGGCTTCATGTAAGTAACGATCAAAATAACACTGCATCAATATGACAAAGTGACCTGTGCATTATTGGGTGTGGATAAGGGTCGAAAGAAGAATATTTAACAACATTTTTGAGTGTCCCCAAATATTTGTTAACAAATCTGGGTTTCTCCACATAGGAGATATTTTTTAATTTTTGACATCTCAACACAGATAAAGATGAATTAGGAAATCTGGATATTTACTGGGCTTATGATCTGTTGTAAGATGTTAGAATCTTGCATACATCCAAATAAAAGGGTCTCTGCTAAATACAAACATTCTTAATCGAAATATGTATGTTTCTACTGCACTCACACATACAGATTTTATTTAAATCAATCATGTACTGTATCATAAGATTGATCAATATATCTAAGAGTCCCAAAAAGTTGAATAGTGTGGTTGTCAATCATGGATAGTGTGATGGATTGTATACGTGTGTAAAAAGATTCGACATAAGCACTGTAAATATCTTTACTTCCATATAATCTATGTTGAGATGTCAAAAATCATCTCTTATCTTCTTACTTTATTTTATTTTTATATCCCTATCAACTATACCTTTTACTGCTTTATATTTTACATCTATTTTGCCCTATGTTTTCTTGTTTGTTACTATTTTATCTGTGTCTCAGTATTGTTAACCTTAATTCCATGTCCCAAAATGAGTGCTGGAAATTACATATCGGGAATATTATACATATTTGTGTCTTGTGTATGAAATATGTTTAAATAAATAAATATATCGTTGAATAAACTGGCTTTTAACATTTATATATATTTCTGTATATAATATGGCGATTTAATAAATTAAAAATTTCCAGCGTGTCATCCTACGAGCAAGTACGTCACTCTGTGCCATCGGTCCGCCATTCCTGATACGAGGGAATAAGCAATTCATAATGGAAATATGAAATATCGCATGTTCCTATAGCCACGGCTCGGGAGCATTGTTTTCCTGTTGTCCCTAACTAGCCGCGGGGAAGGGATCATCTGGAGCGGAAAATTCTCGCCGTTCTAGCGAGCACACCCTCCCTGCAGCCACCCTGTACCGCCCTCCCCGCCTAATGATCCGACTGCCAATATCCACCCAGTATTCTGTAACTAGTTAAGTGTGAATCGTTTGTTTTGCGAGAAATAATGTAATCATAATAACGTAAATTAGTAACTGGATAATGTTGATCATTTATCGGTTATTAGCTTAATTGGGTTTAGTTTAATACTATTATGTATATTATACAAACGCAACAATATTAAACAAGATAGTTAGTGTATCAAAATATATCTTGTGAATTGAAAGCGTTCGCTCGTCAGACTTTTAATCTGTTTACCTTCAAATATCAAACGTGAATTTCTGAATGAAATTTTTTATATTATTTTTTGACATCTTATCAAAGATGAAGAAGAATATGGAAGTCTGGGCATTTACGGGGCTGACGACCGTCTTAGGCTGGTTTAAGTGATCACTTTACACACGTGTAACATTCACCAATTCTACCCATTATTGACAACCACACTACTCAAATTCTTGGAAGTTCTTTATATATGAACCAATTTAGAAACCTTGTTCTTGAATCACTAGAACTTCACGAGAGACACATATTGGAGAGATGTAAAGAAGCTTTTTACTAAGCAGAAACTCTTATATTAGTATGTGATGAATGAAGAATGTTTATTTTTAATTTTTAATTTACCTTGTTAATTTTTTATTTTTAATTTTAATTTACTTTGTTTTAATTTACTTGGTTTACAAAAAAAATAAAAATAAATGTGAAACGAACTCCCTCTCTAAACACAAGTATCTACTTTATTAGAGAGTTAGAAACGTTATATATAAGATGTTCTGTATATTTACCTATTTTGTATTTCAAAAATGTATTTTTGTAAAAAATAAAATAAATAAAAATAAATAAATAAAAAAAATGTGAGGTCCGAATCCTGGATTACAATCACACACATGAGAAACGCCAGAAAATACCATTTTCATTTTTATTATTTTTTAACTTAAATTTGCTTATCGAGATTTGTATTGATATACCAACACATAAGAAATATAGTACAAATATTTAGATGAAATGAAGGGATCTAGGTGATAACAAGGCTGAAGATTTGTCTTATGGTGGTTTAAGTAAAAAATATACCACGTGTAATATTTACAATTTTACCGATAACTTAAAACAATACTTCCATATTTCGGTTTTGATTGAAAAAGATTCGTCTACATCTTCTAAAAGGTTAAATACCTTTCTGGATATTGTCAAACTCAACAATCATTAACAGTATTATTACATTATTATTGATAACTTACTACCACTAACCGCTTCAGTTAAATAGAAATAATAGAACGCCATACCAATCTGTCATTGCAAAAAAAAAACTTCGCCTCTTCCACATTCATGCATCTCCTCATACATACCAACCGATTATTTCGACTCCTGACCTGACCACATTCAAGTGTTTGAAGTACTTATTCATGCCTTTGTTCATTCTTTACTCGTTCGATCCACATGTCCAAACCATCTCAACACACTTTTCATGATTTTATCGATAATTTTTATCTCAATTTTGCATTATTAAATTATTTTAATATTCGAACATTTACCTATGACAGATCGTAAACCATATAAATACCCGACCTTCATATTTATTAAAACCTTGAAATATAAAATCTTAAGATCTCGAAAGTAGAGAAACCCTGATTTGTGAACAAGAATTTGAACACAACCAAAATATTGTGAAATGAAGTGTTTTTCATTTTTATTTTAGACATTGAGATAAAGTGTGCAAGCTTCAAAAGCTCATTTAGTTTAAATATTTGTTTTTTAATGGTTAAAGGATAAAATAAAATACAAGGAGATAAAACCTGTAAAATGATACATGTACCGGCCGCTAGAAATAAGTTGTATCGAATTCAATACCTTACTCACCCCTTTATATTTGATTGGAATCTCAAACTGAAAGCGCTCTTGTGCATTATATTGTCCGCCAGTAAGCATCATACAAAGGGGACATTTTTCATCGAACTTTTAAGCGTATCAATTTCGAGAATGGATAAAACTTTTCTAAGATGGTTTATATACTGTCTCAAACTTATATTTGCTGAGATACGCGGTAATGTATTTATATAACATTAACTTGCGATGAAAATTTAATAACAACAACTTTACTTTTTGATATATTTTTGAAAAAAAAAATTGTGCTACAATCTTCTTTAAAAAAATTATTTATGATATTTATTGATATCTCAATAAACACAAAATTATAAAAATTAAAAAATATAGCACTTGTATGAAACCACGTTTTGAGATTATTAATGTGAACACGAATAAGTTTGTTTCGATTTGAAACTTTGCTTTAATTATTTATTATAAAACAGAGTTAAGTACCTTCTTCTTTTAAACGTTTGACTCATGTTGTACATATTAGCTTAATTTTTTTCATTTTCGTCTTTCAGATTTTTTGTTTTCCGTTAAAATCAAATATTTGTAGTTTTAAATGGCACTTTGGATTAATTTTAGTATCTTTTGATATCTATTTCTGATATCTATTTATTTAGTATCTATTTGTGATAGTATCTATTGTATTTTTTCCAGCGCCCTTTATTATAACCTTAAATATAATGTATACCCACACACATGCCATGCCTTTCTGGGATATTTTTGTGTTTATATTTTGTATATTTTTTTGTGTCCGCCTCCGTAGTGTAATGGTCAGCACGCTCGGCTACCGTTCTGGAGGTCCCGGGTTCGATTCCCAGGGGGGTTTAATAAATATAAGTGATTTTTTCACTCTAATACTTATTCAATATTACACTGGCCTGGTACCTGAAGTGGAAGGCTGATCACCTTTCCTTCATGTGTAATCGATCGAGATAACACTGCGTTTATATAAAGCAGTGCCCTATGCACCATTGGGGTGCGGTAAGGGATTTAAATATTAAAATCTATTTATTTAGTAACTTTTTCTGATAGTATCTATTGTATTCTTTCCAGCGCCCTTTATTATATCCTTAAATATTATGTAAACCCACACACATGCCATGCCTTTCTGGGATATTATTATATTGTATTTATATTTTGTATATTTTTTGTGTCCGCCTCCGTAGTGTAATGATCAGGACGCTCGGCTACCGTTCTGGAGGTCCCGGGCTCGATTCCCAAGGGGGGTAAAAATAAATATAAGTAATTTTTTCACTGTAATATTTTTTTCAATATTACCATGGACTGGTACCTGAAGCAGATACCAGTCCATGTGTAAAACGATCATGATAACACTGCGTTTATAAGACACAGTACCCTTTGCACCATTGGGGTGCAGAAAAGGGTTTTATTATTATTATATTTTTTTGTACTTGTAATTATAATGTATTGTGAAATGCAAAAAAATTGAAAATAAAGAAAAAAATAGTTTCGAGAACATCTGTAGTTATTAAAACTAGTGAATGTTTACATTTATAAACTCAAAATGTAGTCTTACACGAGTGTTAATTTTTTATACTTAAATTATCATGTTATCCCACAAAACTGATTCCTAATCAGTGAATAAGATACAAGGAAGTTACCTATCTGTCCGTTATATTTTAAACAGCTGTAAAGAGCTTCAAACTTATTTTTACTTTTTGACATATTCATTGAGGCGAATGTAGTGTAAAATAGAACCAGAAGAAGATCGGAAAAAACGTCATGATCAAATATTTCAAATACTTGAATGTTGTCAGGTCAGAAATCAAAATAATCGACGGGTGTGTATGTATGAGGAGATGCATGAATGTGGAAGAAGCAAAAATCTTTTAGAAAGACAGATTAGTGTGATGTTCTATTCTCTCTGCCTACCCTGCGATGAAGCGGCGTGATAGTTAGTGAGTTAGAATATTAATATAAAAAATGACATTCATCCCCTTATTCGAAATGAAAATTTGTAATATCCGAGCAAGAAATATACGTAGAATAATTCCTAATTTAATGGCCGCGTCAACCTTAGAAGGCGAGTACATCTCAAGATTTATGATGGTACACTTTCGGTGCCTGGTTTGTTTGCGAGCGAGTTCACGGGAACACGTCGGCAGTAATCCGTCTTGTTTCCATCCGCACCGGGTGACGTCATCCATCACACGGACTTGCACCCCGCAAGCCTACAATCTGCACCCGAAGAAATCTACCCTTTTCAAACGAATTTCAATACCGGATTTGAGGGCTTTTAATCTGGAGAAAATCAATGAACGACAAATATTTAGGTTTATTCTTTACCAGGCTACTTTCACAATCCAAGGATTTAGAATTCTGGGGTTTTGATCCCAACTATAGAATTTGCTGTTTTTTTGTAGAAATATAAAACTAGAATTATTAAAACATATCTTTACAACCTTTTAAACGAGTTTACTTAACTCAACCATAGATGCTGCCAAGAATGCATGAATATGTGTGTATGTGTGTGTGTGTGAATTTGGTAAGTGTGGTTATCAATTACGTGTAGAATGGTGAATATATCATGTGTATAAAGTGATCTCTTAAATCAACCTACGATAGGTCGTAAGTCCTGTAAATATTCAGACTATAAATATTCCTGTAAACATTCTATATTTTTCTATCGTAACATTTTATGTTAAATATTTTTAAAACAACAGTACCTTACTCATAATTTATCACAGAAGAAAATATCTTATGTTATCAATATCTGGGACATTCATGGTTAATATCATAGATAAAATTATTAAATTAAACGTTAAAACATATACATTTCACGAATGTTTGATCTTAGAATTTCAAATTTTATATGAGTGAAAATGAAAGTGGCCAAGTCAAGAGTCGGAATAATTAGCGCATGTGTATGAGGAAATGCACGTAGAAGAGACGAAGACTGTTTTTCAAATACAAATTGGTGCCACATTTTATTCTCTCTGCCTACCCGTGCGGTGAAATGGCGTGATGGTTATTAATGAATTGGTAGCAAGATCAATAGCGTGCAACTAAATCAGCATGAAAATACTTTAACCATTTACCCTATGGGTACTCTGCGTATAACACCACATGAAGTTTGTATAGCTATAATATTTTATGCTAATCAAACATAATCTTAACGTTTTTTTCCCAACTATCAGCAATATATGCATACAATTTGATGACGTTAAAAGAAAATATTATTTTATTTTTTGACATCTCATCAAAGATGAAGAAGAATATGGAAGTCTGGGCATTTACGGGGCTTACGACCGTCATAGGCTGGTTTAAGTGATCACTTTACACACGTGTAACATTCACCAATCCTACCCATTATTGACAACCACACTACTCAAATTCTTGGAAGTTCTATATATATGAACCAATTTAGAAACCTTGTTCGTGAATCACTAGAACTTCACTAGAGACATCTATTGGTGAGATGTAAAGAAGCTTTTTATTAAGCAGAAACTCTTATATTAGTATGTATTATACTCTTATATTAGTATGTATTATACTCTTATATTAAACCAGCCTATGACGGTCGTAAGCCCCGTAAATGCCCAGACTTCCATATTCTTCTTCATCTTTGATGAGATGTCAAAAAATAAAATGAAAACAACTCCTGTAATTGGAGATAATCCAGATTTTGTGAACAAGTATTTGGACACACTCAAAATGTTGTAAAGAAAATATTTTCCTCGTTTAATATTAAAGTAAGAATTTGTGGTGAGAAAAAGCAACCTCATGTGATAGATATCGAAGGTATTTCATCCATAATTTCAGGGGGTGAGAAAAAATATTGAGCGAAAGAAAGATCAAGCAATTTTCTAAAGTCCTCCATTCTACCACAGTTCATGACATATTCTCCATCAAAACAATTGAATTCTTCATACTTGGGAATCCACTTCATCCATCAGCCACCCTCCCCTAACTCGCCCCCACCCCCTTCAGCCACATTGACCACAATCAACCCCTCGAACATTCGGTGCCGAGTTATGAGAAATTCAGTTCTTCGCGCGGATAGAGGCAGTGTTTGTAAAAATAAATAGATTTATCTTTAGCGTATAATTTTTAATAGGTGGTGTAATTTTTTGCCACAACACAAGTAAATATAAAAATAGTATTCACAGCATTTTATGTATGTTCAAATACTTGGTAACCAGTATATAATTCTCCATATAGGAGTTATGTTATATTTTTCATTTCTCAACAAAGATGAAGAAAAATATAGGTATCTGAGTATTTTCAGGTACCTTTAACAAGGTGGTTAATTGATCACTGTACACACGTGTACAACATTCACCATTTTACCCAATCGCTTATTTATGGCATTTTCAAACGAATACCAATCGTTTGAAAATGCCATAACTAGGCGAACCAAATGTCACGAAATTGATTTTCATGTGTTTGTTTACAATTAAAATAAAATTCAGGAAACAAAAAAAACAATATGTGATTTAACATTTAAAACATAAATTAAAATAGAGTTCTTCAAATTAAACGCCAAATGTAAAAGTTAAAAAAAAAATTGATAATTTAACTTTTACTTTCACTTTTACTATCTACCATAAACGCAAGTCTCTACTTGTAAAAAATGTGAAAGTGTTAAAACGTAAAATACATAAATTGTTAAGCGCCCTTAAAAAGATTTTTCAAGAAAATGGCGCTACATAAATTGGCCATTATTATCATTATTATTATGGTAGAGAATATTGAGGATACTTTCACCAAATCTTGTTACCAATAAAATAGGAATCATGTTCTCATTGAGTGAAAGCCAGGAACCGAGATCTTTTCATTATAACGTAATAAGAGAAATATTTGAACCATTAAGTTATAATGGCATTGAACTCCCAGAATTCTTAATAACAGCAACAAATAAAATACGGAATGTTACCAGAATATGAAACATTCTAAATTACAGGGGTGTTTTTTGCACAGCTAAGTTTACGCCTTTTTAGTCGAAGGTTTTAATTTACTAACATTTTTCTTATAAAAGAATTGTTAGGCCTTTAATAAAGCAGTCTACGCACGTGCTCGAGAGGGAAGGTCTCACCCCCGAATCCACCCTGTTCCTTCCAGATCTGGATATTTCATACCTCCAACAACCTCTAAGAACTCTTTATAAACCGGAAAATTATCTTTATATTACACCACTTCTCGGGAAATTCTTTGAAATGGAATGAAGCTAAAGATTAGACTTGAATTGAAGGTTGGCCTAAAAAGTATTATTCTAATACTGGGTCACTACTACTTATGCCACACATTTATATTTTTGTGTTTTCATGTAAACGTATAATAGACATTAATTTTTATTTAAGTATTTTTAAATTATTTCTTTGTTTAATATCCGTAGAAAGGTAATTAAAATATTTGAATTACCACAAAACAATTGAATTTTGTTTGAATTGTCTGTTGTAACATTTTAATAATCATTAATCATTTAAGATAATTATATTATTTATATGTTTTTTAATCATACTTTTTTGAGACACGATAGTCATTAAGTGCTCTAAAAGTCTTTTTTTATTAAAAATCATTTAAAACCAGATTATGTATTTAATTCCAAAACTTTAAAGTCATTCTATAACTTATTTGATGATTTGAGTTTGAGTTGAACCCTTTTTTACTGTCCAACAAAACGTTAAAAGAATGTTTTCTTCCAACCGTAACCCTTTCCATATTTAACCGACTTCAGTATACATCCTTGTACTTCATTCCTTTAAGAATCATATTGTTTTCATTGAATTTTCCTCATTATTAAAACAACACGGAAAATGTCTTCTGAAGTGGAAATGAAAATGAATTCAAAGGAAATAAAAACTTTTTCAATTAACTGAAAAGAAGGAAAGAAAGTCAAAAAATAATTCGCGAGACAATTTAATTGGGGGAGTCTTATTCACACTTTTGGGAAGAAAACAAACAAAAAAGTACAAAAATCGTCACGGGTCATATTTTTTTCGCTTTGCGTCTTCGAATAATTTATCCGTGAATAAAATAATGTTTTTTTCAAATCTCTGAATATTTTCGAGTATTCATTACACCCATTTATCTTAAAATAATTTTTTAGCGAAAATTGTTTTGGTATCTTTTAAATCTATCGAAAAAACTTTCACGCGAGAAGTGGCTAACTAACAATTTGAAGAAAAAGTTTTGAATGATTAAGTAGACTTAAGAAAACATTTTTATCTCCGGGAAAATGTCGGCAGACATTGTTTTAAAAAATTAAATTTATTTTTATCATTTTTGCGCACGAAAAATCATCTCCGTGAACAGATTAAAATCGTAATATGTATATATTCATGTTAGTATGACTGCTGGTTATCTCACAAGGTATTACATTATAAACACGTGGACAGCAAAAAAAATTAAGCCCCAGTATCCTGGGCTTACGATCTGGTTCTGTGTGGCTGAAGTAATCACTTCGTACAATATGCAACGTTCTCTATTCTGCATGATCGAACATTTATATTGCATAAAATTAATAATTAATTACACTTATCAACGAACTGCTTAAAAATGCCATTGGTTATTGTAATAGATATGAATTTTAGTCGTTGCTCATAGATGGTGCCGCCATAAGTTGATTTTGTGAAGAAAATATTTTTTTCAGCTTAAACGTAGATGAGAATTTTGCGATTTTTTTCCACTTAAAAAAAGTAAGTAAAAAAAATCGATTTAGATAGTTTTATAATTTATTAACTGATTTAAAAAGACACTGTTTTTTTTACCTTTAAGATAAAAAATCAAAAAGTGTATAGTAAATGTCCCAACCGAGATTAAGCATCTTATTTTTAAGGTAATTCGCCCTGGTTGTCTTAGACTTTCATATTCCCTTTGTATCCAAAATATATGTTTCGTCTCTTTTAAGATATTCAGAATGAATTTTTTGGTATCCTTAGCTTAAAAACCAGTTTGTGATTAAATAAATTAACAGTGATTCTAAAATATTATATATTAAACTGTAAGCTTCATAAAGTTTTACCTTTTTTGTGCTCGGTAATAAGTTTACGCTAGGATTAACAAAAGTGCGAAATTTTTCCAATTTCCATAGGAACAAAATATCTAAGATAACCATTTAGAAGTTGGAACTAAGAAAAATTAAACAAGGGTAAGGTTTTTAAACTGCAAGATTACTTAAATAAATGTTATCAAGTGAAAATATTTCATTTAAAATATCAGTCCGCCTATCTTCAGAATTTACATTTTTTTCCTAAAATTTTCTCGTAATTTTTCATAAATTTATAAAACGAAAGTTCTCTACTCTTTATATTTTGTGCAGGTGTTTAAAATTTGACTATCATACTCAGTCTTAAGAAATACAACCAAAAATGTTAGAAGACTACTTCCCACTCTATAGTTAATATGAAAGATTTAAACTTATATTTTATTTATACATTTTTTTCTAACAGACCTTTTCTGTTCGCATTTTTTTCCCATAACATTAGAATGTATGTGTTCCGAAATGTGGTCCCTAAAACGGAAAGCCTTGCGTTTGACATAAAACATTAAAATTGAATTTAAACATGGCGCCCTTCCGCTTCCTTTTCCGGCGCAGTTAGACGCGGGAAGGATATTATATCATTTTTAGGAGGAAATCTCAACACATTTGTGTTCTGAGCTTTAAGGACTGACTAATGACTTCAAGAGCCGTAAAAATTCCGCCTTTCAGTACTGAGTCTACTTCGCTAATACCAGAAAATTTCCGGGTGAATAACTTCATATGAAAAATGGACGAAGGAAATTCCAACTAAGTTCAAAACGTATTTTTGAACGGCTTCTGGAGTCGCATTATACTAATTTCATCTCTCTCTTTATCTCTGAACTTAAAAGAATATCTTCGCATTTTTTTCGTAAGTAAGATGACACAGCCTCAAAAAGTACCTTGTAGTTTATTATCGAAACTGGTTTTAAAAAATATTGCCAAAAGTTGTGGTTTAAAAAAAAAATTTCACATCGCGTTTGAAATTATATCACCGTTTTACCTATAACAATTTTTTTTTTCATTTTAATTATATTTAAGCACTTTCTGCTTACTTATTCAAACCAACTGCTTATAATGTCCGCCTTCATAGTTGGTAAGTGTTTTAAGCTACCGTACTAGAGGTCGCAGGTTCGATTCCCAGGGGAGTAATAATAAATATTAGTGATGTTTTTACTCTTATTTTTTTTATTATCACCCTGGACTGGCACCTGAAGTGCTGGACTACTCACCTCGCCTTTATGTATAATAATTAAAGACTATTATAACACTGTTTCGAGGCAATATAGTGCCCTATGCACCATTGAGGATGAATAAGGTTTAGAATAGGGTATTTTATAAAGTACAAACTTTAAACTGTATCATTTTTATTTTTTCAATTGGTTTTAAGATATCACTTTGCAAGAAGCTCGTCAATGTACGTAGGTACATTAATTTTGTGCAGGAAATTTCAGAAGTCAAATCAATTTGAAATCATGCAACCTATTTAAAAGACATTACATTATATGCCGACCTATTTTACCGTTCTAAAGTCAACACGTGTATATTTCACGAGTGAGTACTTAGAAGAAAACCACTGTCTAATTCTGTTATCTTGTCAATTAAGTCACATTCCTCGGTAAAATTTTAAGTCAGCGGTAATGTAGCTTTCACGTAATGGAATGAAATCAACGTTATTGAAATCCAAATAAAATAAAATAATTATTCAAATAAAACCGAAGCACGATTAATTATTTTTACCATTTTTAACTTTCTGTGACCGATGATTCTTACGTTATCAAGATATTTGTAGGTACAAAATTTTAAGTGTGTCCAAATACTTGTTCACAAATTTATATTATCTCCGATTAGAAGTTATTTTTCACGTTATTTTTTGACATTGCAAGATAAATAAACAAAAATATGGAAGTCTTTGAAAAGTGTGGTTGTTAGTCATGGGTAGAATTGATGAATGTTACACGTGTGTAAAGTGAACACTTAAACCAGATTATGACGGTCGTAAGCCCTGTAAATGCCCAAACTTCCATATTCTTTTTTATCTCAGCGATTTTTATCTTTATCTTAAAATAAGTTCGAGTTACTAACAAATTAATGATACACAAAGATAAATTATGTTATATTAAATACAGCGTTTACTTTGTGTAATACCACTTTAATAAACACGAATTCGTTACTTTCGGAATAATCATTCCATCATCAGGTCATTGACATAAAATTATTAAGGCATGAAATTTGTACCAAATTAAAATGTTGAAAGAGAGAAATGATAAGGAAAGTGTTATATTACCATGCCACAAAGTTAACAATGTTTTCAATATACAAAATATACAAAGTTTCTAAATTGGTTCATATATATATATATAACTTCCAAAAATTTGAGTAGTGTGGTTGTCAATAATGGGGAGACTTGGTGAATGTTACACGTGTGTAAAGTGATCACTTAAACCAGCCTGCTCAGCCTTAAACCAGCCCAGACTTCCATATTCTTCTTCATCTTTGATGAGATGTCAAAAAAAATATACAAAATATAAATTATATAATTACTTATTTTTTAGACAAAAAATGTAAATTTTAAACCTAGGTACGTACATTTTCCTAAATGTATGATAATATTGTGCGCCAAGAAACATTTCATTCAGCGTTGGAAGATACGAGATATTACGCGATTGTTATACTAGTATTCTAAAGCTAAATGCTTCACATTTGCCTAAAGCACCCATCATTTGTACCCGCATCCTCGACCCAGGCCACATCTCCCAACAGATGTGCCTTCGCTATAAACTATACATATTATACGGCATTATAATAGACATCCTTCAGGATGGGATCCGCCCGAAGCGTTTTCAGGAAAAACAGCCTGAAAAAATGGAAAGTTCCGCTGAAAAGCTGAACTTCGCTTCTGTGACTGGCACAAAAGGCTCTATTTCAAATGACTCGATACTTTAAAGGGGTACTCAAAGTAGGCTTTTTGCGGTTTATATTTTTTTAACAGGATAATTAAAGTTAAGATTCTACAAAACATAAAAATATTTCTTGGTTACATTATTTTATTTATTATACTTACACATTTCTACTTTCTTTTTTAGCAATCAAGTATGTTTTAAAAATCCTTATTAAAAGAAAATATATTTAAATTCATAAAAAACTTAATTTTTTTTTGTTCAATTCCATTTTTAAAAATGTAATACGATTAAAAACCTTAACTTAATTACACTATTCAAAAGGAGTAAACAAAAGTATTAATAAAATTATGTATGCATTTTTTTAAACCTGTATATATTTTTTTAATCTCATCAAGTCTCTCAAAGATTCCTAGTTATACTCGCAACATCATCGATTATTTTTACTTTATTACTATTATCAGTATATCAAATACTATCAATCAATGAAGTTCTTGCTTATTTATTGCACGCAGTAGTTATAAGTAACTTGTATGAAACACTCACCTCATCATTAATTTTTCATTTTATGTAATACCACTTTAAGAACACTACTTTATGACTACCGTTTTCAAAATAACAATTCCATCATCAAGTCAACTATAAACTGTAGACCTGATGATGTTAGTCATGAAGTAGTGTTTTTATCTAGTATTACACAAAGTAAACGACGAATGATAAGGAGAGAGTTATATTACCATACCACAATGATAACAATGCTTTTAATTTACGTTAAAAAACTGATTCTAAATGGTTTCTAACGTTTTTTTTAACACTTGTAATAAACCACTTAATAAGTTTTATATTTATTATACGCGACTAGTTTCGAAAACTTAGAGATGTTTTCATCTAAAGGTGAAAATTAAAACTAACGAGCAAAAAATATTAAGGGGTATATGTAGAGGTTTATAGGGTAATAAATATAGGGAAAGGGTTAAGGAACAAGATTTTTTGAAAATGGAAGCAAAGATAATAATGATGACGTATTCCACAAAGTTAATGCCGAATCATTAAATTATATAACGTAAATTTATGTATGTACAACCCTGCATTATAATAAACAAAGGCAACTTACACTTTTTAATATATTTTTTATAATCAAAATACTCAATATCAATCTTGTGTCAATCATCAAAAAAATATTTATGGATATATGAAATGTATTTTATACATTAAATGATAAGAGTCAAATGAAAAAAATATGTTTTATCAAAAGTTCAGATATCCGCATATCCGTTTGTTCAGGTAAAGAGCTTTATTTAAGGGACAGCACAAAATGTTTTGTCAATGAAATAAAATTCTTATTATGTGTATTTCGTACAAGTATTTCGTCCCGAGAACATCCCCTGAACCGGTAAATTCATCCCTTCTGGGCTCTTTAAATTGAATTTGCCCCGTGTCGTTTTCCAGAGTATCGTCTTTTTACAACAAATTTATGAAGAAGGACATGGTGAAAATATTTTTCAAAACCTAATAAAGTAATCACGACTTTTGTGGAGAGGCATCCTTCTTTGGTGATCATAATTTTATTTAGAGTACAATTTACATTGAAAAAAATAAATAAAATGAATTGCTTAATTTATTGCGTATTTTGAAAGCATTGTTAACTTTGTGGAGTGGTAATATAACACTCTCCTTATCATTCATCGTTCACTTTGTGTAATACCACTTTATATTGTTTCATTCGTTAAGGCAGTTTTATAAACTTAAAAAAATAAGCTGCTTGATTTCTTGTAGTCAATAATGTTTTCAAAAAGTATCGCTTAAGTAAACCTTTTTAATCAACATTTTTAATTAAATGTTCATTGTTAGTTTTTGAAGACTTGGCACGACCAGGTTAATCAGTTCCTAAACTCTGGTGGTGTCAAAAGTCTACGTAATCGGGGGGGCATGTATGACTAGATGTATAGATGTGAAGGAGGCCAGGAGTGTATGTCAAAACAGAAGTGTATGGGGTTCCATCTTCTCTGCATATTCTTGCAAGGAAACGGCGTGATGGTAGAAGAAGTAGTAGTAGTACGGCTGTCCAAACTTAAAACACAGTAAGGGACATTTTTTTTGCAGTACGTTTTTTTTTTGCATTTTTGGACTAAGAAAAATCTACTTAGTCCAAAAATGCAAAAAAAAACGTACTACAAAAAAATGTCCCTTACTGTGGGTTTGGACAGCCGAGTAGTTAAGTGACTAAAAATGAAGTCATATTATTTTTTGACATCTCATGAAAGATGAAGAAGAATATGGAAGTCTGGGCATTTACGGGAAAGACGAGCGTCATAGGCTGGTTTAAGTGATCACTTTACACACGTGTGACATTCACCAATTCTACCCATTATTGATAACCACACTACTCAAATTCTTGGAAGTTCTAAACTTATATATGAACCAATTTTTGAACCATTATTCTTGAATCACTAGAACTTCACTATCGACATCTATTAGTGAGATGAAAAGAAGCTTTTTATTGAGCAGAAACTCTTTAATTAGTATGTAAGGTCCGAAAAAAAATTAAAATATGAAAATAACTCCTGTAATTGGAGATAATCCAGATTTTGTTAACAAGTATTTGGACACACTCAAAATGTTGTACATCAAATAAGACGTATTTTTATGGACTTTTTGAAACAGGTAATCCTCTTTATAATATCGTCATACCATATTATATCTTCTGGATTAGCTGGTCGTGCTTATCGGATTACAAGGACTCGGTAAATATCGAGTAAAGGGTTTCGCAAACTTAACAAGTTAAACAACTCCCTGAGAAAAGGACATCTAAACAAACAAATAGCCAGATATAAGTTTTGTGCTCAAAACAAAGCGTCCTCATTCGAAATGTAATTTCCTTAACCAAATTCATTTGTTCTACGCGTAGAGAAAAAAAAGTAAAATTTAAGACGGACATCTTTCAACGGTATCACGTGACGAGGATAAAGCGGAGGACAGATCTGCTCGGCAGATAAGGATCTTACTCCAAGAAGGAGGAAGGAAAAGGAAGAAAAAAGAGGAAAGTATACGTCTTCTCAATTTGTCGAGAATCACACGGATCCTTTTCGTGTTGCATCTGTCATACTTGAAGCAACTATTTAACGTCTAAAAAACATTTTGAAAAATAATAGTTGGATATTATTTTTGAGTTATGTACTGAAATTTTGTACTAAAACTGCTTTTAATATGATAAAATAAAGCCAATGTAGTTTTTTACACTTAAAAAAAATAGTAAAAGCGGAAAAAACTAGTAGGTAAAAATAGTTGGTATTTTATTATACTCTTGAACATTGTTAATGTGACCTTTACGAGGATATGGGCTGCATGAGGAGCTGAAGAGGGTGGTACATAATAGACCGGAATGGCGAAGGAGATTATTAATGCTTTATTTTTGTATGCCTTTTAGTATGGTGGTAAACACGTTTGGCTACCATGCTAGTCACGGATTCGATTTCACAGGTGGATCACAATCCATTAAAGTGTTTTTGCACATTAATTTTTTTTAATATTACCCTAGATTGGTACCTGAAATGAAGAACTTATGGTTTTGCCATCATATAGTAAACAATCTATATAAATATATATGTATATATATATTAATAGATATATTTTATAAGTTCTGTAAGCGTACCGACTTTTAAAACTCATTTTAATTTGGACTTTTGACGAAAAATTACCTTTTTTCCAGGGTCCATTTTTCGTAACGTAAATTAAAGTGTCATTATGATAAAAATGTAATTATGTTTATTTCTTCTTTGTAATAAAAAGTGCGAAGAATGGCTTTTAAGTAGCTATATTAGTCTCAGGCGTGCCGTTTCATTATTTTTATTTAATGAGTCACGAGTAACATTAATTTTAAAAAAATAAACATTTACTCCCTAAAATCCGTACACATGACAACGATATTACGTTTCTGACTAAACCCCCGCTAACTCGGCGAGCGTTAAGGGGATTTTTTATACTGCGAAAAGTGAAATAAATTCTCCCGGGCCTTCCAAGCCTTGGGAAAAGGGGTGTACCGGAAATGGAGATTCAGTACTAAGTTGAATCATAATGCATTCGTTTTTTTATTAAAGTTTACGAAGGTAAAATTTGGTATGCAGGATAACGATATTTGAAATAAATTATACCGGGCTTATTTTTATTACATTCAACGTATACGTATGCATATGGCGTATGTTAACCAGGTTTTTTTACGTAAATTTTTTATCAAATTCTAGTTCTGTATACATTAACCATATGTAGCTTCTTCCGTTTTTATGAATTTATATATGGATAATACTTGAAAGTGGCCAAGTTACGAGTCGTAACAATCGACGGGTATGTATGAGGAGATGCATGAATGTGAAAGAGGCGAAGAATATTTGCAAGGACAGAGTGGTGTGGCGCTCTATTCTCTCTACCTACCCCTGCGGGGAAGCGGCGTGATGGAAAGTTAGTTAGTTAGTTAGTTATATGTGGATAAAAAAAAACTTACAACATTCTCAAAATGTTGTAAATATTGTAAATTATCTGGTCAAATTATAAGCTTAAATAATTAAAATGAAAATGATATTTTCTGGCGTTTCTCATGTGTGTGATTATAATCCAGGAATCGGACCTCACATACTAATAAAAGGGTTTCTGCTCAATAAAAAGCTTCTTTTCATCTCACCAATCGATGCCTCTAGCGAAGTTCTAATGATTCAAGAATAATATTTCAAAATTGGTTCATATATATAGAACTTCTAAAAAATTGAGTAGTGTGGTTGTAGATGTCAAAAAATAACAAAAACTTCAATATTTGATTATATTTATTCGAAATTAATTCATGCAAGACAAACAAATAAAACATAAAATATTAAATGAATACTTGAATCACAGTATTTTGAGTGTGTTAAAATATTTGTCCACAAATCGGTTTTATGAACAACAAAAAAACAGATTTGACAACTTATATTCGGATTCAATCAGAATATTGAGAATAAAATAGCTGGTCAAAATACAAGTGAGGAAAAAAAATGAATCTTATTTTCGAATCGTCTCCTGGTATGTAAAATAATTTGGGAACAATCTAACAAGGATTTCAATTAATCTTCGCTGATTAAACATTTAAGAGAGGATTAGAAATTTTATCGAATGGGTGAAGAAAGAATAGTAAAACAAATTTATGAGGCGAATGTATTGAAGTTAAAAATACAAGCAGAGAGAGATCTAGGAAATCTCAGCATGATCAAGGATTTCAATTACATGAAAATGTTCAAGAACAATTGTGTCGCCTACTTTCAAAAACCACCAGATCCAATTTTATAAGATTTAAAAAAAAAACTCTATTGGTTTTATTGTTTAAAATATTTTGTATACTTCAAAAACCCTACTAAAAAATATTGAAAAACAGCGTTGTATTTCAAATTCCGCTATATTCATGAAACTTGCCTTCTGACCCATATCGGCCAATCAGAGAGCGGGGAAGGGCAAAAATTAAGATGACGTCATTATCGGTTTGTGTCTCGTGTTTTTTTTAATACTGACTAAATTTCCAAAAAAATCTCTATTTCATAATATTTTGTCTAAAGATAGACAAATCTTTGAAGCATAAATGTAATTTATTAGAATAAAGAATTTTGCATTTTTTGTATAATCAACTTACATGGATCTGGCGGATTTTGAAAGTAGGCGTCACAATTGGCGGTTATGAATATAAGGGGCAATAGTTGTTACCAAAAACAATTATCGCCGATTGGTGTGGCATGGTATCTTTTCTGCTTACCCTTTCGGTGAAGTGGCGTGATGGTTAGTTAGTAAAATAGTTAGTTTAATGTTAAAATATATAAATATACAGTCTTTGTAATGTAATGTAAATATAAAGTATTTTTTTAAATTTCTTCTTCTTGCCCTTATCCATATCCAATGGTGCATAAGGCACTGCATCGTATTGACGTAGTGTTATCTCCTCTCATCACTTACATGAAGACAAGGTGGACAAGGTAATATTAAAAAAATACTAGTGTGTAAAATCACATATATTTATTCCCCCCCCCCCCCCTAGAAATCGAACCTGGAACCCCCAGCGCAGTTGCTAAACACTCTAACCATAATACCACAGAGGCGGATATCAATGTGTTTATATGTGTTTTACATTTAATTTGTATGTATTCTCCTACATTTATGAAATTGTACATATATCAGTTTTTGTATGCTTGAAATTGTTATTTCATTTTGAAAGTTTTTTGTGAGCTTTTCATATTTTTGATGAACAATTTTATTAGCATGTTTGTATTGTAGGTAAAACACAAGCATGACATCTCCTTTGTGTTATTCTAGCAAGTGGGTTGAAGACAAAGCTTTTTGGTATGAAAACAAATAACCCGTCGAAATTCGAGGAAGAGGGCAAACAGGGGCGGAAGTGGATACATGGATACAACTCACATCCGGATGTAGAACCTACGTCCGGTTGCCTTACCGCGGGACAATCGATAGCATCTACTCAGAGATCTGAAATTACAAATAATCAAGATGTTCGTGTTGATTCGACTGAAATAATTCCCAAATACTCGTATTGATATCTCGAAATCTCTGTATTTACGGGGCTTATAACCTGTCATAGGCTTGTAATCAGTGACCATTTTATGCATTTGTAACATTAACCATTCTACCTTTGTTTGACAGCTACATTTTTTTTTAACTTTTCATGTTGTATTCATCCTGAAAGGTGGTTTGAGATGGATTTGCCATGAGTAAAGATAGAGGAGTAAAATAAATTTATGAGGCGAATGTGGTTGGTAATAAAAGAAGAGGAAGACCCAAGAAAACTTACCATGAACAAGTATTTGAAATGCTTGAATATAATCAGATCAGGAATTGGAATAATTGGAAGACATGTAAGAGGAGATGCATGAATGTAGAAGAGGCGAATATTGTTTGCAATGTTGTCTTAGATGTATTTTAGTATTTTAGGTGTAAAGTTTATAGTTTAGGTGTCCCAAGTTGAAACACCTAAAATATACTCATACATACATTTATTTTGTGATGAAATAAAACTGAATGCGTTCTACGTTTGAGGTTTATTTGAAACGTATTGTTTTAATCATTAACACCGTGTTTTAGTGTTTCAGTGTTTCAAGGGGATGTTCACAAGGATATACTTTACGTATACGTACATATGTTTGTTATATGATACAATAGCCTCGGAAGGGAGCAGGAGAGATGAGGAGTTGGATTTCACCTCGAGAGATATTCTCTCACCCTGAATATTCACTCATCCTTAGTATAGAACAGGAGGTGTTACCATATTGGATCATGTTGCGTTGTGCAATGAAGCGGGGTGCTAATAATGACCTGGTGAATTGAAGATACTGCGATGTGCTAATTTGCAAAGCGTGTGAGTTCAATGAAATGATCATCAAGTATTAGACCATAAGCATTAATAGGAATATAACATAATAAATATATAATATATATTTTATATTTTGTACATTAAAAGCATTACTTTATTAACTTTGTAATATATAATACACGCTCCTTATCAATCATCGTTCATTTTGTGTATTTTTCATAAACATTTTTTATAGCTACTTTGTGGCATATTTCACAAGGTTTTATAAAACATCATAAAATAAAACTAAATTTTTGTTTACAACCACTTTTATGTTAAGTACTTTTCTCCAACTGGTTTCAACAAGAACCTTGTCATCTTTAGAGATGTATAGGTGCATATGACGTGTAATAATAGATTTTATGAAAAAGTGATATGTACCAAGTCAAACTTTAATTAAAAACATCGTATTTTTAACTAAAAACGAGTCTTTTTTTAAACAATTTTACGACATTATGCAAAATATTTTTTCTATACAAATTCTTGTTTTAATTTTGTCGACGAACAAAAACGAAAACGTAAACAAATGTATGCGAGAGTAAAATTAATGGACAAATTCAACAAAGGGCTATGGAAATTTCCCCAAAATGATAATCAGAACTAAATAAAATATACCAAATTAACCCGACGTGGTTTTGATATAGCGTATAAAATTGGCGAATCGTACTTATAAAACGTATATGAAAAGCTTACCTTTTATTTGATTTAATAGAGTATATGAATATTTTACAAATATAAATACGAATTAAGAATCAACCTTTTTATCACGTAATTTTTACTACAACAACTCTTGGGAAATCGGAATAATATATGCTGAACAGTTTGACACGTTCGTATAAATATTTTAATAATATTTAAAAAACAAAATTCCTTAAGATTTAAAAGCGTTATGTTTGACACATTCACAGATCTAAAACTAAATTAGATTATCCGATACAGAATTATTTATATAAAGCCTATAAAAAACTATTAATGCTTCGTGACAGTTGAAAATCCCATAATATATATTGAAATATCATATGTAGGGTGAAAAATCGAGTGTGTGATAAAAATTTAAAAAATAATAAAAAATGTACAATTATCTGGTCATATAAGAAGTTAAACGCACTATTAAAAAATAAATGTGAACTTAATAAGTCCAATTAGAGAGAGCTTTATACTTAAATGCTTTTATTTAAAATATTAGTTTTAAGTAAAAAAATCTGAAGGAAATCGGTTTTTTCATATTATAATAATTATTTTATTTTTGTTGCGAACATTCGTATTCCACTATGAATGTTTTTAATGAATGTTGCAAAATAGAAAATGTAAGTTTTTTTAACTATTAGTTTTAACGATAAAAAAGTAGTTTTTTTTCCTTTTAAAGGTCTACATTTATTATCAGAGTTTTAGAGTGCAAGTTAAAAGCACTCCAGTAAATTAGTATGTAGTAGAATATGCTCATATAAATGGTATCTCTGTTTGAAATATTACGGTTTATCACTAGCTTATAGTATAGGTTGTATTGTATGTATATTGCCATGAAAGTTGTCAGTTATAAACACGTATATTTATAGTTGTATAGTGCTACCTTTAACCCTTGCAAAATTGGTATGTTGGAGTACACGAGGTTGGCGTGGTTCAGCATGTAGATCCGAGGCCTGCTAAAGCCCCTCGACCCGTATATCTTCCGGTCGACAGAACGCAAAGGTTTTTTATAACTATCCGCGGAGGTAAAACATATTAATATGTATGAAGACATCGATCGCCTGCGGAAATAGGCAACAATACAAATGTTTCGGGATGGCGAATTACAACCCTTGGTGATATAAGAGCGTGATTGAACTGTAGGCGTTTGTTTGCGAATTCGATGACATCCACCACAATTCTCTCGGTATTATAATGGTTAACAATAATTTAGATTAAATTAATTTCAGGCATTCAATTTCATCAACAACTTTGTAAAGCAGATACTGCTCGTACAAATACGTTAATGAAAGCCTTCACCACGATTATCTTAAGGATTAAGTGTATTGTTTATTTAGTTGTGTAATACTTTTGCAAGACTTTTAATAAAAATACATTACATATACATATATAATAAGTACACATTATATTACCTACTAGAATAAGTTCAGAGAGTGGTCAACACATTTGACTACCGTGCTGGAGGTCCCGGGTTTGTTTCTCAAGGAGCTTAAATTAAATTTTTGATTTTGATTTCTTCACACGAAACATTTATTTGATATTTTTTAGACTTGAAGCGCAGGACTGTTCACCTTGCTTTCATAAAATAAACGGTAAAATTAATATCCTGTTAATTTAATTCAGGGTATTGTGACCCTGAATAATTGGTAGTAGTATTTTTTAATTAAGATTTTACTTGTTAAATGCCACTATTTCATAAAATATGTACTGTGACACGTGTTTTGATGCATTCCGCACCATTTTCAAACACAGTATGTCGAAAATGGTGCGAAATGTATCGAAACACTGGTCACAATACATTTTAAGAAATAATGGTTTATACCAAGGAAAACATAAATTAAAAATGGATAGATATTATCACAAAGTGACTTCCGAATCAATTCATCAAAGTATTTGTTTTATAAAAAAATATGCTATTGAGTTTTTTTTTTCTGTATGTTTTATGTAAAACATGTACTATCAAGTGTTTTAAATAAATATTTAATAAATAATAAACAAAAATAAATAAAAACTATTTTAACGTGCTTCTAAAGTTTGACAAAATAAAAAGGAGATGATTTTTTTTATTTAAGCTACACACATCGCCTCCGTCCTTCTTGCACTAATTATTTTTTTGTATGGTAACATTTAAAAATATATAAGTATATATACCATATATCAGAAAAAATCTGAGAAAGACCACATTGGTATTTGTTTACTTACTTTTCTACCCGAATTGTGATATGCAATGATATCTTCCAGGTTTTAATAAAACTCAAAACTGCATTTCATTTTTCATTTGACTTATTGCTAATCAACTTATGAATTGAAAAACGTACATTTTGTTAGAAAAAATATTTGAAATGATGAACAGTCAGAATGAAATATTCATTCTCTCCAAAAAGGTCAGTTCACTTTATACTTTTTCGTCTCAAAAATGGACAACTCAAATGACAAGGATCGTTAGGGTCAAATTGCTGTCGGGATCTTCGCCATTGTTTATATTTTCTTTGTGAAAATACTTTTCTCCTTAAGCCATGGTCTAAGGATAAATCGCGTGGTAAGTATACAAAAGGACGCGGCTTAGTGCCTTCAATATATTTTTCTGTTTATAAAGGAATTCTGTTCTTGATGTAACATACCTTTCTTTTTAGCCTTTTGAAATACATATATGAATATATATGAATGTCTTTAACATGAGCGTAATGCTTGTGTCAAAGACGTTATATATTTTATTTATACATAAATTTAATATAATATATACTCTGTGTCCAGTAATAATATACTCTTTGATAACAGCAAATTGACCAATTAAAAAAAATTGAAGATACTTTTGAATAACAGTATGTTTTTTTTTGTTACTTATTTGCACCCTTGAAATTACTTTTTGGCACCTTGAGACCCATCGTCAATTCAGTTTTGCATGTTTTCGGAATGTCCAGAAAATGTACTTTATCCCAACAAAAGAGGTATATTTTTAACTAAATATTTACCCGCCACAGGGCAGAAAGTGTTGTTTTTTGCATTTTAAAGAAAAGGTACTGTTTTATAATTTTTTTAATATCCTTAGTATTTTTCAAATGGAGAAAAAACATTAAGATTTTACCTAAAAAGATCTGTTGCACAGTGAAAAGTTCAATAAGTGGATTGATATTTGTTTTAAATACGTTTAATTATATTTTTAAACTTTAAAAACGATCTCCTGAAAAATCAAGTTTTTTTTTTTAAATATTACTGCACTTTTGTAGCTGTACGATAGGATGATGGAGTATTTTTGATGAATGATATAGAAAAGTTTTTTTCGTGTAACACCCTTTATAAATAATATTTCAAATAGTTTAAAAATTATTTTAAATGCTCGATAACATGAAGTAATTTTACATAAATAAATATAAGTGATTTTTTCACTGTCATATTTATTCAATATTACCCTGGACTGGTACCTGAAGCGGACGGCTGATCACCTTTCCTTCATGTGTAAACGATCAAGATATCACTGCGTTTATATGACGCAGTGCCCTATGCACCATTGGGGTGCGGATAAGGGTTTTATTATTATTATTTTATTAATTTTACATAAATAATTGGTATGCGTGGTAATATGTTAATTATAACGGCGTTATAAATTTATTGAAACTACGCGCGCATAAATCATAAACTTTCACATGAAATTAGGTAAGTTTTCGCATTAAGTGAGGTCCTTGAGATTTCTCTATGTGAGTCTGGGAGAAGAATCTTATTGAATGATGACAAGGGAAATATATTGCAAAATTTTAAAGGTGTAACTATGGACACATTCCTGTTATTTACAGAAAAGGTGTGACTATGGACTCATTTTTGTTATACGAGTATACCACACCTGTGCCTGGTTAAATTAAAAATATAATGGATTAATTTCGTGAAACGTAAAAATCGGGAGACTAAAAACGTCAAAAAAACTTCCAAACATTACCGTTTTTAACCAATTTATTTTATTCTTCGGCTCATAACATGGTGCATGAGTGTGTAAATTATTTTTAAAAAATCATTTAATTAAGTGTGTAAAATTTACTTTTTATTGTTATTTTTGGGTCGGCCCTCGTATACATATTATGTGCAATTATTCTACTTTGTTTTTTTTTAAGTCTTATTTTTGTCCTTATTTCTAGTAATATTTTAAAGATTTTTTTATTTAAATTTAATTTATCCTTAAAATATTTAATATCTGCAATTAACATCAATTTATTGTTAAAAAAAATATTTATATAAATAAATCATACAAATATTCTAACCCTTTCTTTACCTAGAACAAATAATATTTAATCTCACCTGATTGATAACATAATTATTATATTCAATTTGTACGATCAAGTTCTAACTGTATGCCGTAAAAACATATGCTAACACCTGTATAATATATGACATATCGATTGATTGTAAGAGGATAGTGTCCGTCATTATCAGCTCATGCTTACGCTCAATTCTAGGTAATAGAATCAATGATAATAGCTTTGTAAATTACTTGATTATCGGTTTCCTCCGATCTCAACAATTACTGGTTCATTAAGATATCCTTCTACGTATAATAAATACATTTTACTCTAAATTGATTATATAATACTCAAATATTAATACCAAAAGTTATAAACTTCAATATTTCGAAAATGTTCTAATCCATTAGAAGATAAAAAAAATATTTATTTAATTGATAATGTGACTATCACTAAAGCCTCCCTCTATTATATTATTCACTTTTATAAAAATTAAAATAAAACATCTACCCCCTCTTCTTCTCTCAACGTCCCAAAGCTCTCAAATTTGGGTTAAGCTCTACATACAGTGTTTGATAATGAAGCCTCGAAACACGATGTATTTTTAGATATTATTATATTTACTGAGTTGAACCCAAATAAAATAAGATTTTATTGCATCCAAAAACTTAAATATACCTCCGACGGCTTTGCATATATATTTAGATAAATCAAAGACATCAATCATATTTGGCATAACAAAATGGTATGGTGTTCTATTCTCTCTTCCTTCTCCTGCTGGGAAACGCCGTGATGGTTAGTTAGTTAATTTCTTAATATATTTTAATGAAATACGTTATTTTTTTCTCCTTTTCGAGACATCAACATGTTTAAAAACAAAAAGTATATCCAGATATTCTTTGGAATAAGAATGTGAGGTAAAACAATGTTTCGCAGATATTCGAATGGTGAAATAAGGAAAAATGCAAGGCTGATATAAGCATATCGATAATATTACGAAAGGTGTGTTGAGATGGTTTGGACATGTGGAACGAATGAGTAAGAAAAGGACGGTAAACCAAATTTATGAGGCGAATATAGTTGAAAAATGGAGCAAAAACGACCAAAGAAAGCTTGCCACGATCAGGTATGTCAAATACTTGAAAGCGACTAGGTCAGGAGTCGAAATAATCGGCGTGTAAGTATAAGGAGATGCATGAATGTAGAAAAAGCAAGGAATTTTTGCAAAGACAGAGTGGTATGGCGTTCGTTTCTCTCTTTTTAGCTTTTAGATGTCCTCCGCTATTACAGTAAAACACAGTTGATAAAATACAACACAAAAAAGTAATAACTTCGTACAATGTAAATTTCATAAAAATAATTGCCAAATAACATAGAACGCTTGCGCATACAATTTTAAAGTTTCAATTTCCATTGTACGAAGACTCGTAACAAATTTCTTCCTAGAAGATCGCTCAAACTACATTCCATTGCGGAGTATTTCTTCTCTTTGCTTCCGTTTGTTTGCCATTCCTTCACAATAACATCAGACGAGTCAACAGGGTGGATAAGAAACGGGAGACGGGATAGAGTGGCTAGCATGCAATTTGGTAATGGGAACATCTGCAAAAACAAACAT
This sequence comes from Brachycentrus maculatus, assembly GCF_059751285.1. Lineage (NCBI taxonomy): Eukaryota > Metazoa > Arthropoda > Insecta > Trichoptera > Brachycentridae > Brachycentrus > Brachycentrus maculatus. The sequence continues at coordinate 302,238 of NW_028280874.1, forward strand.
TTTGGCAAAACATCTTTTCTCTCATCTGAATTTCATTGGATATCCTTCACGTATTCCACAACTATACCACAATATAAAAATAAGTTTATTTTATTTATATATATTTTATTTATATATATATATATATATATATATACATATATATATATATATATATATATATATATATATATATATATATATATATATATATATATATATATATATATATATATATATATATATATATATATATATATATATATATATATATATATATATATATATATATATATATATATATATATATATATATATATATATATATATATATATATATATATATATATATATATATATATATATATATATATATATATATATATATATATATATATATATATATATATATATATATATATATATACATATATATATATATATATATATATATATATATATATATATATATATATATATATATATATATATATATATATATATATATATATATATAAACATATATATATATAAACATATATATATATATATATAAATATATATATATATATATATATATATATATATATATATATATATATATATATATATATATATATATATATATATATATATATATATATATATATATATATATATATATATATATATATTTCTAACCCTTATCCGCATCCAATGATGCACTGTGTCGTATGGACACAGTGTTATCTTGATTGTTACTTATATGAAGGCAAGGTGATTACATTTGCGCTTCAGGGGCCAGGGTAATATTTATTAAATAAATATTTGAATGTAGAATCACTATAGACATCAATAATGTTTCTTTTAATACGTTTCAAAGAAATATTGTTGATGTCTATTTGACTAGTTCATCAAGAAATGTTCTTTATAGTTATACTTTTATGACAGTTTATTTAAAGTGTTTTATTTTTGGATTACTTAGGTGGAAACCTTTAATTGGAATTGTTATTTTTTTGGATTTTATCATATTATGTTATTTTTGTCGAACTATTATGTTGGTTTTCCAAAAAAAAAAAACAAACTGACTGAATTAAAATAAATACCAATTTTTACGTAATAAATATGATGTTAGTTCTTGGAAGAATGATCTAATTTTAACAGTTTCTCTTCATTCCCAGGTTTGTTTCAGTGCAGTACTGGGTAAGAATAAAAACTAGAAATGAATCGAATTATTTATTTTATTTTCTCTGTTTTTTACGATAAGGCGCAATCCTTATATCTGAAATACGTTGTTCCGGTGGAAAGGAGCGAGACGTAATGGAATTACTGAGGAAACTCATTAGTATACTCGTATAAACCTGAAGAGGAATGTTCTTAACGATTAGAGCATCTGTTATAACCAGGCTGAGATGAATAAAAATAATGAGTCAAATTTAAAGCAAATCTCTTAGGCAAAGAAACATTATTTTACTAACAACATTTTTAGTGTGTCCAAATATTTGTTCACAAATCTGAATTATCTCCCATTGTATTTCATATTATTTTTGACATCTCAACGTAGATGAAGAAGCATATGGAAGTCTGGGCATTTACGGGGCTTACGACCGCCATAGGCTGGTTTGAGTGATCACTTCACACAGTAACACAGTAACATTCACCAATGCCATCCATGATTGACAACCACACTACTCAAATTCTGAGAATTTGAATAGTGTGGCCTATGACGGTCGTAAGCCCCGTAAATGCCCAGACTTCCATATTCTTCATCTATGTTGAGATGTCAAAAATCATTTCATAAAATTTATTTAATGTATTCACACAAATCACTTTTTTTTCTTTGCCTTTTTCTTTGCCAAATTGTGTAAAGGGCGCTGCATCGTATCCATTCAGTCCTACATAGATCGTTAATGCATTCACTTGTTATAATTACGAGGAATAAATACTTCTCGGATACGATTTTTTGACGATTTTTTGATTTTACGACGTAGATGAAAACGATAGTCCAACCCTCAAAGCGACGCTGGCTAGTAAACTTTGTAACCAAAAAAATATCACGAGTCTTAAATGAGCAATTGCTTAAAAAAACTGCAATCCACGTATTATCACATTTCTCTTAAATAAATTAACCTAACTAACTAACTTACCATCATGCCACTATGCTCATTAGGCAGAGAGCATAGAACGCCACACCAATAAGTCTTTGCAAATAATCTTCGCCTCTTCAATATGCATCGCCACAAAATCCCCGCCGATTATTCTCCTCCTGACCTGACCACTTTCAAGTATTTGAAATACATGATCGTGTCAAGTTTTCCTTGGTCTTTTTCTAATATATTGAAGAATCGAATTTAAATACTTATTGGATATGTCGAAATCACTTTCTTTTGAATATCTGAACATAAAAAAATATCCTATAATTTTTAACCTAATACCAAATAACTAATCACTGATATAAACAATTCCCAATTTTACTGAATGTGTTTATGTCTGCCTCAAGGGAATCGTCTACGTTCTGTAATTACACAAGCTTGTCCTTGTTTATACTTGTACTTACTACTCACTGAGTACTGTAGAACCTATTGGGTAGTTACATTGTTCATACGACCACATGTTAGCTTGGCTCGCAGTAACATATGGTGACGAAATAAAGTTGGAAATAAAAGATTTGCCAAAACAAGATTCTTTGTGAGAAACTAGAAAATATGTTTGAAAAAAATATCTGTATGTTGCATTATCTGGGGTAGGATAAAAAGTTAATTCAAAAATGACGAAAAAGTCTTAAAATAAAACCAATGGACGTTTGAAAATGAACAAGGTTCACGACATTCAAGTGCCTTTATAAAATATGTAACATTTACAAGCTAACTCACGATTGACAACCACATAAGTCATATTTCGGAGAGCTGTGATTATGTTTAAATTTTAAAAAAATCATTCACGTAATAATATTTTAATATATATATTGTTGTTCTCATTATATACACAAATATTTCAAGCTTACACTTTTTAAAGTTATTAAAAAAATAGAAATAAAGTTATGGTAGAGGTGGGCTCGAGCCCAGGAACTCGTATATTCAGTGTGATTTTTCCACAAACGTGGATACTTGTCTCTTAAGAGACCATAATCCCTACCCTAACAAAGAAGCTCTTTGTTTCTTATCGAACGAACACTTGCAAATCGAAAATTTAGAAATTAATTGGTATAAATTATCAAACAAAAATAAATTGTGTCCTGAATTCACAATGGATATTCATTTAATACCTTTCAATGTCTCAGTATGTATACTGAAGTAAATCAATCTATGGTATAAATTTTTAATAGAACACTTAATGTAATTCTTATTTCAAAGTTCATTTCATTCGTGTTCCGTTTCGCGGTTTTCCCGACATTTTTTTCATTTCCAATTTGACTGTAAATTTAATTCAGAGAATGGAGAAGAAAGCTCCTTGTCCTGTTTCTTGGATGAATGAAGAATCTGCTTTATCAGATACTTGATTGGCATTTCAATTTGGGATAAAACGAACTTGGTAGCCGGGAAATGAAAAAAAATGGATAAAATCAATCAATCCGTTCGGTGGGCATGCGATTCAAATAAATTATTGATAGCTTTCTTTTCAAACCGATATTTTGCATGCTCCATTCATGAAATCGTCAAAATGAGTTTCTTTTCTCATTATCTTGTGTTTTTTCAAGCACTTTATCAACTAAGAGAAAAACTGGAAAAAAATCAAGAAATTCATAGTATTTTTTAGAACCTAATCAGAAAACAATCCAAAGCTCCTTTTTTATCGTTGTACTCGTAATGACCAAGTATATGCAGTATTGCATCAGTTAAAAAAATATTAAGCATTTAAAGTTTAAAGTTTATTCTTATACGAAAATGGCACTAAAAATATTATCTAAAATAATTTACAACATTTTGAGTGTGCCTAAATACTTGTTCACAAAATCTGGATTATCTCCAATTACAGGAGTTATTTTCATATTATTTTTTGACATCTCACCAATAGATGTCTCTAGTGAAGTTCTAGTGATTCAAGAACAAGGTTCCTAAATTATTTCATATATATAGACTTTCTAAGAATTCGAGTAGTGTGGTTGTCAATAATGGGTAGAATTGGTGAATGTTACACGTGTGTAAAGTGATCACTTAAACCAGCCTATGACGGTCGTCAGCCCTGTAAATGCCCAGACTTCCATATTCTTCTTCATCTTTGATATGATGTCAAAAAATAATCTAAAATAATTATTGTGTGGAAATATTTCAACTTGGTAGGTAGTCAATTTTGTTATGCTTATTATTTACTCCAAAAATTAACCTAAGATATTAAAATTTTAAACGATTAGTAGTTGTTTACTTCATTTTACAAAAACTTGTTTTCCAATTTGTTAAAATCAAAACCAGGATTATTTTTCCAATTCTTTATGCTGATTGAATTCATCACCTAAGGGATGAAATAAATCACAAAATGGATCATGAAACTTATTTTTCTCGAACTGAGAATTCGACGAAATCTGTAATAATTCATTTGAGACGGATAAATTATTTTGTTGACAAAAAGGGAATGTTTGTCTAACAGTGTCGGAGGAAATGTTGACTTGCATAGTAAATAAAATGAAGTTAGTTGAATTTGAAAGCCTCGCCTTAGCTAAGGGTATCACTTTCTTAAGGGCGGCATTACGGCGGAAATATTATAGTGGCAAAGTGCCTTTTAAACTCCAATTTATCGCACATATGCCTCGCGCTTACTCCTTCCCGTAAGGAACGGGGAAGGAGCCAGGGTCGTTTTCAGGTTTATCGACTCCAGAAAAGCGTTTCGGGAATCAATTTACTGAAATATTTAGAGCACATTATGCATTATATTAGACCCTTTTATCATAAAAATAAACAATCTCACCTTAATTATTTATAATCAGTACTTTCGGAGCAAAGAGCCCAATTTAAGTTTCAGAGTTGATTGGAAAATTGTGTTATTTATTTATTCACAGTATTTCAATAGATATTAAGCTTTCGTAGTGTGATGGCTAGTACTTTTAGTTACCATTAGGTTCGAATCCTAGAAGGGTCAAAATAAATATAAATGATTTTCACTCTGATATTAATTTAATACAACCCATGAATGTTTACCCTGGAGTTCAGGATTGATCACTTTCTCTTCATGTAAATAATGAACAAGATAACATTGTCAAAATGGTGCAGATAATGGCTTAGAAACAATTTCAAGTACAATATTGTGATTTTAGAACCTCCATAGTGTAGTAGTTACTACGTTTGGCTACCATGATGAATATCCCTGGTTTAGGAGCATACTCTAAAAAAAAATATAAAAAAAACCCAAAAACATTTTTTTTATATAAAAACACAAAAGCATTTTTATTTTTGGTACATTTCAACAGACGGTTTCGACACAAAATAACTAATACTAATATTGACTGCTTCCTTTTTGGTGCTTTTGTCCAACCGATTTCGACAAGAACCTTGTCATCTTCAGGGAATATTGTGACAACAATATCCCGCAACCTCGTAGTCATGCAAGCGTTCATTCTAGATTAGTCTCTATTTAAAAGCACTCACTCACTTAGAGCTCCTATTAACTTACAGAATAAACCAAAGTCAAGGAACTTGTAATCTTTTACCGACGTTCTTACACCATCTGAACCCACATCATAACACAATATTATGTTGAGGTTTTGAATAAAACACATTTATGTGAGCTTTTACTTATTTTATCACTTTGAAACTTCAAATCCTTCACGTGTTCATACTTTAGAATCGATGAATGCAAAATGCATGATACGACGTTGTGATTTTTGTACCTCGGAAAGCTAGCACGGAAGCACAAAATCTATCTCAGAATGCAGAATCTTCATACGAAAACTTTTCCGGAACTCGTGAACCGGAAACAGTTACTGTTTCGAAAGAGATTTTACCGCCACTGAAATGTTAACAGAGGAAGTTGGTTCAGAAATAGCAAACGTAAAGGTGAATTACCCAATTAGCGTTAGAGCGAAATTCTACGCTACCCTAATAAGAATATTCCAGTTATGAAATGAAATTAGTTGCATTTCCTTTGACAACTAAGACAATTCTTTCCCAAATATCCTCTTGAATACATAATTTTATAGTTAAACTAATGTTTTTTTTTAATTCTAACGTCTTTGCAATTTTATTTGTATCTGAAAGGTACACAGTATGATCTTAAAATGAGATAAACAAAACATTTAATTAAGCATTTAGGGTAAAAACGAAGAAATATAATAATTTAAAAGTGCATTATTTTTTGACATCACATCAAAGATGACGAAAAATGTGGAAATAACAAAAAATTATAGATTTATATTATCCACTGACACTTCGTGATGGAATTGCATTTTTAATTTATTATTAGATTAAAACCAATATTTTTAGCTTTTCCACTTTTTTATATTTGACCAGCGACCGGGTTTCGTCGTTACCGACATCATCAGACTGGTCGTTACCGACATCATCCGACATGACCAGTCTGATGATGTCGGTAACGACGAAACCCGGTCGCTGGTCAAATATAAAAAAGTGGAAAAGCTAAAAATATTGGTTTTAATCTAATAATAAATTAACAAAAAATAACATGAAAAATAACTCCTATAATCGGAGATAATCCAGATTTGTGAACAAGTGACACACTCAAAATGTTGTAAAAATAAAAGTGCATTATTCGTTTAACTCTAGTATTTTACTTAAATTAATTAACTGATTATTGTTATAATGAATGATTACAGGAAATAATTATTATCCATGTGTAATTTATTTGTTAAATTCATTCCAAATCAGTCCATTTTTATTTTAAAGAGAGAGTCTGAAATAATATTTATATTTAGTCAATTCGACCACTTGATTGTTATTTTTTAACTGACTTTTATTATTATATAAAGGTTTATTAACTTATGAAACAGGAGTCTTCATGGATTTTCGTCGATCAATAACTAGAGGAACACCAAAGAACTATTGGAAATATGCAGAAAGAAAACATAATTCGAATGCATGGCCTAAGAGGATGAATCTGAGTACAAAGAGAGCTGACCCCAACAGTCTACTAAGGGGTGAAGCTGGGAAGAACGATGTCTTAACTTGAGACGAAGCATGTATCGTTTTTCACATGAAATATGATGCTCATAATTTCATATGGATAAAGAATCCGTATGGAGAATAATCCAGTGCCTGTTAAAAATGTATTTGATGAAAAAAAATGTTAGAAGCTTTAAAAATACGTTAATTAATTATCTCGGAAGACATGCAAAGGTAGGTGCAAAGCACAAAATGCAGTCTCCATCTTTTCAACTAGACGAAGTGCTAACTACGAGTATCATATTTTACGTCCAACAACTACTTGCCAGTTATGGATATTTATTTTAAAGTATCTTTAAAAGCTTTCAAGTTTCAAGTGGTTGTAATAATACAAAATGGAACATTATCAAAAAGTGTTGAAGTTTGGACACAAGATCCATTATGTACTTTGTTATAAATGGATGTTTCCCTTCATACGCTCAAACTTAATAAAACTTACTCTGGCATTATTTTCCTAAGTGCATCGATGAATAATCACAAACTGGGATAATGCATTAAGGTCTGAAAAAATATTTTTAATTCTTGAATGTTTTTCGCAGATATTTTGTGGCACGTTTTATGAACTTTATAAAATTAAACAACTTTGTTTTAAAGAAATAAATATTAGTACACTTTAACCTACCAGTTTCGATAAAAACCTTGTCATCATCAGGGTTTATTTAATTCAAAAACATTACAAACATTAAAATACTCAAAATTTAATTCATTCTGTTACCAAAAACTAAATCCTAAATGTTATTGTGCATTGCGTAGCCACTCCAAATAACAACTAATGGAATTACCCAAAAAACAGTTTAAGCCGCGCACTAAATAATTATGAGTATTTTAATGTTTTACAATTTAATTAACCCTGATGATGACAAGGTTCTTGTTGAAACCGGTAGGTTAAAGTGCACTTATAATAAAAAAAGTGGTTACAAAAAAGTTGTTTAATTTTATAAATATTTTAATATTTATTCTTTGAGGCGTTGAAAAATAAACGTATATCTATTAAAGTCAACATAATTTTGGTCCGACTACGTAGTGTAGTGTTCAACGCATTTTGCTACCCATTTTAAGACCCGGGTTCGATTCTCGGGGAAGGGTTTAAAGTGAATAATGGTAATTTTTATCTGTATCTGTAAAGCACGGTTGATGACTTTTCCTTCATAAACTAAACTATCAAACCAACAATGCATCAATCCGATGGAATCATTAGTTTTTCGCACCATTGGGTTGCAAATAGTTGTAAGAAAAAGAAAAATAAGTTAAATTAATATTATTTGAATATAACGAAATTGTTTTTTAGCTACAAAACCGGAGGTCTCGGGTTCGATTCCCAGCAGGGGAGAAAGTAATAGACTCCCAGCACAGATGAAGAAGAATATATTAATATAAGAAGAATAAGTAGTCTGGGTTTTGTACATATTCTTTTTCATTAAAGTCGATATCTCTAAATGTAAAAGTAACTAAAATAAATGATAAATAATAAGTGAACAAACCCAGATTTGTAAACAAGGATTTGGACACACCTTAAATGTTGTAAATAAAATAACTGGTTAAATCGTATGCTGCATAAAAATATTTTAAATCATGTTAACAGGCGTCTCCCAGTATGTAAAATAATTCGTTTAAGATCTTGCATACATTCAAATAAAAAAATCTGTACTAAAAAAAGCTCATTCAAATCATACATATAAACTGTCGCAAACTAACACATGAAGCGACTATATGATATTTGTATGAATTCCAAAATTTCGAGATGTGTGGTTGTCAATCATGAATACAATGGTGAACGTTACATGTGTATAAATTGATCAAATGTTACAAGTGTACGAGTATAATTGAACACATCGCTCACTCCTTTCAAGAACGTCATAAATCAAAAATCTTGATTTTTCAGGAGAACGTTTTTAAAGTTTAAAAATATAACACAATGTATCAAAAATAAATATCAAGCCACTTATTGAACTTTTTACTGTCCAACATATCTTTCTAGGTAAAACCTGAAGGTTTTTTCTCCATTTAAAAAATATTTAGTTCAATTAAAAAAAAATTATTGAAAAAACAACACTTTCTGCCCTGTACCGGGTAAATATTAAGTTAAAAATATGCCTCTTTTTCTGGGATATAGTACATTTTCTGGGCATTCCGACTGACATGCAAAACTGAAAATTGACGATTTTTGATTTATGACGTTCTTGAAAGGAGTGAGCGACATGTGTTAAGTATTAAACCAGCTTTTGATGGGTCATATGCACTTTAAAAACCTAGATTGTCATAATTTTCTTCATCTACATTGAGATGTAAAAAATTACTATGTGAAATTTTATTTCACCGAAATATCAAAATGTACGAATGATTTTAACGTTCCCATTGTACGTATTATTCCTTTCCTAAATTCTGGAAGAACAGGGAGTATAGCAGGAGTCGTAAATGTGGGAAATGGGCTCTCATTTCACACTTTTACGTTGGTTCAACACACTCCCTTACTTTAACATCCTTTTCATTACGGGCGTCGGGAGTGAATACTATTTGGCTTGTGAAAAATAAAGACATATCTCAATCTGGCTTTATAGTGACGAAGTATCGCTTTTATTTTTGGCATAAAACACATATTTTTGACAATTTGAATAGAAAAAAATGTTACCAAAGGAAAATATCAAATAAAAAGATATGCAAAATCAAATATCATAATATTATTAACTAATTTGATGGTCACTTTGTAGTTATATCTATATCCATAACATTTTGAGTATGTCCAAACACAAATCTGGGCGTTCTCCACCTAGGAGTTATTTTTAAATTTATTTATTTGAGAGTTGTGCCAAGGGTAGTCCAGAAATTTGTGAGAGCTTTTAAGAAATAGTGTTATTCACCAAGTAAAAATCAAATTAAAATTTTATAAGATCCAATGATTGAAAGTTTTTTTTCTGTTGTTTCATTGGAGGCACCGTGACATAGTTGGCTAGACGCTCGACAGCGAATCTGGCGTCACAGGTTCGATTCCTGCCAAGTGCAAAATAAATTGAAAAAAGATCTATGCATTTTCAATTGGTCTGAGTGTTTGTGATTTATTTTTCACATTTACCTTACCTATCCTTACGATCCTACCTACAGTCAAGCCTCTAAAAGAGTAGAGGCTTTGCGGGTAATTCCTTTAAAAAACACGTTTAATAAATTTCAATTCAATTCAAATATTCACCTAGCTTTATAAACGAGCATGTATACTAAACTAAACATCGGTATTTCGTGTTCCTTTTTGGAGTGATCTTGACGTATGGCACTTTAGTTGAAGGGTGCGAGTTGACGCTTTCCCACACTCTAGTGTAAGGCTCTGCGGGGAGGGTCGCATTGGGAAAATAAAATGTACCAGAGATAGAACACGTCTTTATTTAATTATTTAAACTTCATGTACAGAAAATAAAAAGTACATTGGCGGGCTTATTGCTAAAAAGCAATATCTTCCAACCGACCAAAGACGGACTAGTGATATTGATCAAAACGTTTGATACCATATATAGCCGTTTGCAATCAGTGGGCAGATAGTACTTGAACATTTAAAAAAACATAAATTACAAATTGACATTTAAAAAGAAACATAAATTAACAAAAGACGATAATGAGGAGGGCAAAGGAAGAAGGGAGAATAGGGAAGGAGGTAGAGGGAGGAGGTTTGATCGACAGTTAGGATTCTAATGACAGATAGTAATGTCTCAGACGTTTTTAAAAGTTAATACATATTATTGTCTGATGTAATAGATTTTATCAAAAAACTAAAAAACAATTAATTAACAATTAGACAAAAAAGTATTCTAGGATTCTAAAGATAAATAGGTAGAATTCGGTAGCAAGTTTAAGAAAGAGAGGAGGGGTCAGGGGAGGAGGAGATGGACAGTTAGGGTTCTAAGGTAAGATAATGATGTTTCAGGCGTTTTTTGAAGATTAAGATAGAAGGTGCATTTTTTACATGTAGAGGTAGTTCATTCCAGAGTCTAGCCGCTTGGACAGTAAAGGAATTACTGAGGAATGCTGTGTTGTGGCAAGGAATGGAGAGTGTTCTCTCTTGGGAAGAGCGAAGCGATAGACCATGATCAGAAAGGTAAACGAAGTTTTCTACAAGATAAATTGGTGCACTGGGGTCGTGAAGAATGTTGTATAATAGGGCAAGAGATTGTGAATTTATGCGTTGATTAAAATGAAGCCATTTTAATTCAGTGCGACAGGGTGAAACATGGTCATATTTCCTTAAGTTAAAAATAAAGCGAATACTATGATTCTGAAGACGCTCCAGACGATTAATAAGTTCCGTGCTAGCGTTAAGGTAACATATATTAGCATAACACAGAGAAGATAGGAGGACAGATTGTGACAGATTTATTTTAGCAGTGGGCGGAAGAAAATTTTGTAACCTTTTTAATGAGTGGAGAGTGCGGTAAAATTTTTTACTAACTTCAGTTATCTGTTCATTCCAGCTTAAGTGTTGGTCCATTAAGACACCAAGGTTTTTTACAGTTTTCGTAAAAGGAATTGGAGATTTGTTAATTACTAAAGGTGATAAAGTAGTTAAGTTTAGAAGGGAAATTTGTCTACGACTACCTATAACAATGGCTTGAGATTTTTTTGGGTTGATCAGTAAACCATTATCTTTGGACCAACAAGAGATTGAATAGAGATTAGAGTTTAACGTTTTTATAGTATTGTCAACATTTTTGGCATCAGTGTGAAGATAAATTTGAAGGTCGTCGGCGTAGAGATGATAAGAACAACTCAAGTGGGTAGATATGGTGTTTATGAAGATTGAGAAGAGGAGTGGAGAAATAACGCTACCCTGAGGTACCCCTGTGCTTAACCAATTAAACTCTGATGATTTATCTGGCAGAATAACACTTTGGCTTCTCCCATTTAAAAAAGCTGAATACCATTGTATAACTGAATGTGAGAAATTGAGGGAGCTTAGTCGGGCGAGAAGTATATCAAAATCCACAGAATTGAATGCACTGCTAAAATCTAGGAGAGCCAGGACAGTAAGTTGTCTATCATTCATAGCGCGTCTAATATCATCGGTAATTTTGGTTAAAACCGTCGTTGTGCTATGGGCTGAGCGGAAACCTGATTGATATGGGTCGAATAGTTTATTACTATTTAAGTAGCTATTGGTTTGATTAAAAACTACCCTTTCGATAATTTTGGAGAGGGTTGGTAGAATGGAAATCGGCCTAAAGTCTGTGAGTTGTGTGGGTGAAGGTATTTTAGGGAGTGGGATTATGTTAGCAATTTTCCATTTTGCAGGAAAAGAATGTGAAGTAAGTGAGTAGTTGATAATATGAGAGATGATTGGCCCAATGGAGTAAAAAATGAGATTAATCATGGATAAATTAATTCCATCGTATCCACTGGAGTTGGACTTTATAGAAAGGAGAATTTTTTTAATTTCCGCTTCAGTGACAATATTAAATGAAAGAGGTTGGCAGTTGGGCTGAGGGAGAGATTTGATGTGTGATATTGTATTTGATTTGATTGCGCTATCAAGTAGAATGGGAGGTTTGGAAAAATGACTATTTAGGGCATTTAAGTCAATTGAAATATCTACAGCATCTTTAGGTTTTGCAAACCCTTGAGTCTTGAGAAACTTCCAAGAGTCCTTAGGGCTAGCCTGGACCAAAGACTCGTAAAAGAACCTACGTTTAGCATTACGACACTTCTGATTGCATTTGTTTCTTAGAGACCTGTAATTTTCCCAGGTAGCGGTTCCAGGGTGGTTCTTCGCTTTATTGAAAGCTTTATCTCTCTTGCACATTAGATGAGCTATATCCGCCGTAAACCACGGAGTAGGTGAGTGCTTGGTATTAATTTTCTTCATCGGCGCATGCCGATCGTAGAGAGAAATTATTTCTTGATTGAGAAAGTCAACTTTAGAGTCTATATCAGCCATGGTGAATAGATCATCCCAACGATTAAACGTCCCAATTAAACGACGCCCCCGTAGTAAGAAAATGGAAGATATGGTTTGATTTTTATTCGATAACGGAAGGAAACATAATTTCGTTCATGTTATAAAGTAAGATCAATGTGTTTGAAATGTATGTATACTTTGTGTAATAATATAGAATTAAGTATTTCGTTTGGCAATAGAATGTACAGAATTTTTAATCACAGATAAACATACATATCAAGATATAAAGGTGCCATTACTGTAATAAACTTATTGGTTATATTTAAATTAAGATGTAAAGAAGTATTTTAACAGTATTTTGAACATATTCATTACATTAATTCATTTACTGGTTCTTTTTAATTTAAGACGTATGAAAGTGATGTTTTGAAGTGGCTGTGAACATATTTCTTACATAAATTCTTTTTGTGGATTACAATCACACACATGAGAAACGCCAGAAAATACCATTTTCATTTTTATTATTTAAGCTTATAATTTGACCAGATAATTTATTTACAACATTTTGAGTGTGTCCAAATACTTACTATTTGAAAATAACGCCTATAATCGGAGATAATCCAGATTTTGTGAACAAGTATTTGGACACGCTCAAAATGTTATCTCTACGAGTAAACCATTCCCAGATTTGTGCTCACATCAACACGGTCGCAAGAGATTTATCGGTTCCTTTTAATTTTGTAATTTTTGTCCGTTTGAATACCGATAAATCAATACGGCTCACCGTTTAATCCTCGTCCGATAGACGTACACATTACGGGGTATGTACGATATTTGTACAGCACCGGGTAGGCAGGTCGGGTAGCAACCCCTGTGCGGGGTGAGCGGAGATGCTGACACGCTCGCGCGTCGACAAATCAACGCGGGATTTTCATTTGGATTCATACACGAATGTAAATTGACACATAAATATGTACACATGTGACGACATGTTTGCGAGCGGGTAAGCAAACGCGCGGCGTTAAATAATTTAACGAGAGAGATTTTTCACGTGTGTCGAGCCAAAGCTCAAATCTCAGATGAGAAATGTTTTCATTTTCATTATACAGGATTCGACTTGGAGATTGATTTTTGCGTAACGTTAATCTGTTTGACTAAATGGTAATCCTGTAAAAACATTCCGATTTTCATTATTTAAAACCTTTGGATAAAAACAACAAATATAACGTTTCTACATTTCAACACACATAGATGATGGTGAATATGGAAGTCTGAATATTTCAATGGCTTATGACCCGTCATAGGCTAGATTAAGAGGTCGTTTAAAATAGATTCTTGTCCAAATCCTTGTTCACAAATCCAGGTTTCTCCACTTAGGAGTTAATTTAATATTTTGACATCTCAACATAGATGAAGATGATTTCAAAATAGATGAAGATTCTGGGTATCTCGGGGATATTGACCTGTCATAGGCAGGTTCAAGTGATCACTCAAACCAGCCTTTGATATTTCGTAAACCCTGAAAATACCCAGATATACATATTCTCCTGGATCTATGTTGAGATGTCAAAAGTTCTATAACATTGATATTTAGTTTTAACTGTATCTTAACAAAAGGGATTTCATGATATTTACGTTATGTTTGTAATGAAAACATCATAAATGTATAAATATTGCTTCCATTAAATATTACACCACTTCTTTTAGTTACTCAAAATCGTAGATAAAAAAATCTACAATATTCAAAATAGGACTCAATATATTTAGTACGTTAAAAAGATAATTTTGTAACGAAAAGTTCATACAAAAAGAAAAAAAAAACAGATTCTTACCACAACATTTATGATTTTTTTCTCTTATTTAATTACCATGTTGCTAAAATTGATATAACTCTTTTGGTCACTTTTCATGAAATTTACAACGACAATAAGTAAAAATTGAAATTGATTCCACAATTTCAATGCTTTTGTAATGCTTTCAAAAAACGTTAATTTGACACTTTGCCTTTGATAAAATAATAAGTTTTTTTTCAATCATTGACCAATGTTAGATAAAAAAAATATCGTTTGTTCGTCTAAAAATGCAATGCTCATGCGATGCCTGCACTAAAAATTACGAAAATTTATGAAGCAATGATAGAGCAATGTCTCGTTACATTACAGAAAAAATGTCTAATTTTGTAAAAAACTATGTTGAATTATACGAGTATAATCAAACGTTTACCTCTTTTTTGAAATATTCTTCTTTTCTTACCCTTATCAGCACCCAGTGGTGCACAGGGCACTGCAGCGTATTGACGCAATGTCATCGTTACTTAAATGAAGGCGTGCTTCAGGGACCTATCCAGGGTAATATTAGAATGCAAAATCACTTATATTTATTTTCACCCCCCCCCCCTGGGAATCAACCCTACGACCTTCAGAACAGTAGCTAAATACGCTTACCACGATACCACGGATACAGACTTTTTAGAATACCCTCATTTATTTGAACAAAGTTGGCAGATTTTCTCAGATATCTGGATAATTCTAATTATGCTTCCAGAACCCTCTGTTTAACCTTTTGTTTGAAAATGTATCCGTTTCTTTGAGTTATACATATTTGCAGCCGGTACCAGGAGCTAAGGAATCGGAAAAGGTGCGATTATGAAATGAGGTGTGAGGTGAAGCGAGGAGGGGTTCTGGTGGGGGCGGAGGGAGGGGCGGGCGAGGGGGGGAGAGGTGTGTGTTTCCTGGCAAGGAACCAAACTCCACGGGAGATATGTGGAAAGAAATTTGCCCACACATCACTTCAAAGGGATTTTGTTAAATTGGGCAACAGACGAGGGATTTGCCAAAAAACTTCCAGATAGCAAACTTGAACCGTTTTGTATACAAACGTTGCTTATAAAGGATAAAATCGAGAATTTATTGTTTCCTTGCGTATTCTGGTGCCGATTAGTGAAGTAAGGCCGGCACGTCTGGGCTCACCAGAATTGCTGACTTCTACGGAAAACACACCGACCCCCGAATGATGTCAACTCTTCACAATTCAATGAAAACAATTCGTTTTAATAAAAGCTTGCATCGTCGGTATGAAAAATAACTTGTAAATTAAATGAGAATTTCATAAAATTAAACAACTTTGTTTTAACCACTTTTTGTTGGTACACTTTATCCAACCGGTTTCAACAAGAACTCTTCAACAAGAAATCGGGTTTTATGTACTAAATTCTAAAACATTTAAATACTCATGGTTAATTGCTCTTTCCTTACCAAAAACTTCCACAAACTCCGTACACCATATGAAAATATGATTTTAAAAAACTCTTAAATGTCAACTCCGAATGGCAGCTCGGTAGCTCACAAGTTGTCATTCGGAGATGGCATATTTGCTACGCAATGCAAAATAAAAACAACTTTAATGAGTTTTTTAAATCATATTTTTTTACATCATATTTTCATATGGTGTACGAGGTGCGTGGAAGTTTTTGGTAAGGGAAGGGTAATTAACCATGGGTTTTTCAATGTTTAAGAATTAAGTACATAAACGCTGATGATGACAAGGTTCTTGTCAAAACCGGTTGGATAAAGTGTACCAATAAAAAGTGGTTAAAACAAAGTTGTTTTATTCATAAGGTTTATAAAATGTGCCACAAAGTATCTGCAAAAATCATTCAAAAATTGAGAATTTGTTTTCCCTCGATAAAATTAAACAAAACATGAATATAGTGTCAATATATTCACTCATCAACGTTTTAATGAAATGTTTGGTAGTTACATGAGAGAAAAAAAATATATGATTTGTATATGTAGGTACTATTTGTTCGCTAAAAGCTCGAAAACGAAACGCCCTATTGATGTCAATCAAACACAGATATTTAAGTGAATAGTCTCGTTTACACTCAACTCGTAAATTAACGTTTTTTCTTTGAATATTTAATTTAAAAATGACAAAAAAATTAATGAAAGTTTTTTTTTATTAATGAAAAAGAAATTTAAAAAGAGACATATTTGTGTTTTTATTATTTACACAAATATTTCAATTTCATACTTTTTATGTGAGCCTAAGTGGCTCATTATTAGAAATAGGTATCAAATTGTAGTAGAGTAGGTTCGAACCGAGAAAATCTGTCTTAAGCGTCCTCGACACTAACCATGGGACCACAACCCGACACGAGATGGATGATAAGACTAGATATTATAACGAAAAGAGATTTTTAAAATCAATTATTTTTTCATGGTTTGATGAAATTATAATTTTAAGATTTTTTATGGCATTGACATCGTATAAAAAATCATTGTTTATGTATTACGTATATACATTTATATGTATAAAAAAAAACAGTAGAGATTAACACGTTAAGAGAATCAATATTGAAATCTACGTATATATTAAGGACCGTATCCATCCTGCTGTAGCCCAAACGGTCTCATTTTTGAGTTTCCAGTACCGCTGCTTGCAGAAAACCTTGTAACCTCTAGAGGTTTCATGGTTGATGTCATTGAAGACCCCACGCGTATTTCAAATAATTGAAAGTCGAATAAACGGTTAACCTTTTTCATCTAGTCAGAAAAGAGAGTTATGGATAAATCAAAAGAGATTTTATGGTGGTTTATAAAAACCTTTCTAAAAATTAGGTACTCGTTTGCTTAAAAAATGTAAATGTATATATAACCAATCTTATTTATAAATTAAGTCATATTTTTCGGTAGGTACCATTTAAATGAAAATGAATAATTTCGGCTTCAGGGCGCATGCTCCAAATTCAAAATTCGTGTCATGAATAACAAAATGTCACTTACTGACTAGAAGCTAGTGACATTATATTCATCCCAGTCAGAATCATTCAAACATGGCAACATTTCTTTTTTTCGTAAATATTGGTTTATTCACACAAATTAAGTGCCAGGGGAAGATAGTGTCAACCCTCTTTTTGGTCGAAACTGACATAAAATTCAGACATAATTGGTCCTTAAATAATAAACAGATGATCAGGTCTATTCTACAAAATACTTTTATTTTGATACAAATATAACTTTCATAAGTGAGTTCTCGACAGCATCTTTTTGCATTTAAATGAGGGTCTCTGTTATGTTAACAAACTAAATTTACTTAAATTGGTGTGCATGTTTACATTGTAAAAAAAATAGAAAATTTTAAAAAAAAACATAAGTTTTTCTACTAATAACAGAACTGATGTTTCTTGAATAAAGAAAGTATAGGTAAAGCATAGATAAATGATGATTTATTAAAAATATTTTCTTCAGTCATTGGAAATTTGGTAAAACGTAACGAAATTGTGCTTCCTTCACATTCATTTTATACAGGATCGATAATAATTTACTAGCTAATTGATAGAAAAACGCAAGCTGAAAATGTAATATTTATAAATCTTTGTATGTAACTAAGTGTCATGCACAGAAACAAAAATACGACGATAAAAGGGCCAATCATTATTGTTGTCGCCTCATTTCCTATCCTTGACCGACCCACGTAGCCAATTTCGGTGATCCGACTACCCGAGCCTCCTAAAACCATATGTTTGAATTAATATGCCGATTGTTTTATGTTCTTCTATCCAATCCAAAGCGGTTATTGGTAATTCGATTTTTTATGACTTACCGTTATTTTTTAACAACTTATGATTTTTTTAAACAAACATACATGTTATTATAAATTACAATTTAAAATAATGTACCCCGACTGGGTTTTCCCGTACCTAGAGCACATTTTACAAAACTTATTTATCAAATTGTATGGAAAGAAAACTATTTATGTCATGCCAAAGTATGTGATCTACTTTTGATCTACCCTCTTTCATTATCTAATTAGGAATAAATCAAGTTTACAAAGCTTCGTTATTAAATGACATAATGAATAATGGAAGCAGGTTGTAAAATTTTATTGTTTAATATTCAAAGTTATATGACCAAAAGAGGTAAACGTAAAATATTAAACATTAAAAGGGTAAAGTAAATAGGCATATAAAAAACATATGGTAAGAAGCATGTTTAAAGGAAACAAATGAGAAAATAAAAATAAAATCACATACAAATATATATCTTCCGTAAAGTATTTTTTCAGTTCAACCATTTTTGATCTCTGACTGGGTTCAATTTAATATATCGTAGTCATACAGGAGAAAGTGACCAAGTGCATTTTTTACAAAAACGTGATCATTGACTATTTGATTTCTAACTAGCTTAATATTGCTCTGAAAAAATCTCAAAGCGATTTTAAACTTGGAAGTATAATATATTGACTTGTTAAAAGTGACTAACTACATGGATGTTTATTTTCTTGCCAAGCAAAAGTAACTCAAATGGCCCTCCTAAACATTTTACGTTTGTTAGTTGATTACTTTCTCCTGTACGACTACGATATATCAGGCAGCTGGTCAATTTGGGTATAGGTAAAATATTACAAGGACCTTACTCCGAACTTAGTTGTGTTTATCGGCTCCACATATTAGATTTTGTTTGATGTGTTTCTGTATTTTGTATTTTATAATTCTATATATGTACGTTTTTATAAAGCATGTTATTGGTGATTTGTCTGCTTTGCTGCGTACTGTTTTCTTGTTATACGTGTAAGTAATTCTTAAATCATCCAAAGTTCTGCGGTGGATACCTTGGGAGATGAAGAGAGAAATAGGCTACCCCAGAAAAGATGACATTGTCCCCATTGCGGTTACTAAGTGGATCAAAAAAGCCTAAAAGAGAGTCTATAAAAATTGGAAGAGACCTACATCCAGCAGTGGAGAGACGACTGACAAAGAAGAAGAATATGATTTTTTAAATGGATATGTAAGGATTGTTTTGTCTTTATAAGAATTATTTTGTATTAAAGCGCGCACGTTTTATTACATTCAACGTATGGCGATAAATATTCTGGTGAAAAAGTTTAAAATTAGCGGATGACGTCGATCAAAGTACCCCGGGGCTGTAAATATCTTTCAGAACTCACATAAAGCTGAGCCACTCCGCTAAGAACCGCTCGGAGGGCCAATAGGAATGAAGCAGGTGTTTTATTGCAATACATTGAGCCTATAAAACAACTTGTCCTCAATCACTTTTATCGGCGGATCCATTTTACAAAGATGGGACTCTGAAAATGGTGGCACTAAAATCCCAACTTTTATTTTATTTAACAGCTGTTTAATATCTTCGTCTCTTCTCTCTTTGTTTATTTTTCTCCCTTTTTGAAGCAAAAAAGGGTATTGGATAAACACAATGATTTTCATTCATCGATTTACCTTTTTATCCCCGTAAAATTCAGGCTATAAAAACACCGTTGAAAATTCAGCTTTATTGAAAATAAAAAGATTTTCTTTTATAATTCTTCATTAATTGAATATCATTCACACAATTTCACCCTCTTTCTGATTTTGTTCTGAGATTTACGTCTACCCCATAATGAGTACCTCAAAGTAACAGATCGATGCAATGTTAATTTGATTATTTACACTCTAATATTTTCCACACCCAATGGTGCATAGGGCACTGCATAATATTCGAACACTGTTATCTTGATATTTCATATACTGTTATGAGATAAGCGCTGCGCCACAAGTACCAGTCTAGGGTAATATTTAATACATATTATAGTAAACAATCACATTTTCTAAGAGATGTCTTAGTATTTCTTAAGACCTCTCTGAAATAAGAACCTGAGACCTTTAGCCTTTAGCCTGAGACCTTTAGCCTTTTTTTGCTTAACGCGAATAATACTGATTATTGATAAGTTAATTCGGGGTTAGAAAAAGAGTAATTTTATGGTAACGTTATTGAAGCATCCGTTGCCCATTACGAAAAAAAGGATGATATTATTATTAAAATATTAAGATGCTCTATGTGTTACGTTAATGAATAAAAACGTCATAAATTCCCGGATTAGGATTTTATTATCTTGTGATATTATGGGGTTTTAATGCCCGCGTTATAGTACAAACGTCCCAAATATTAATATAAAAATGAATTCGGAACCAGCCATTAACATGAATCACTTTAATGGGAGCTGATACTCGGATTTACATAACTGATCGCCCTTCAATTTCCTGCAGTCAGGATTTATTTTCTGTAACTCGTTCTAATGTCCTGTTGCAAAACTATAAAAATATTTTTAAAGAAAAAACAAGGATTTCTCTGTACTGTAATAATAAAGAACTTTACAATTTTTTTAGGTGTGTCCAAATCCTTGTTCACAAATCTGGAAAATAAATAAGTTTTTTTAAAGTTGACACGTTTTGAGTGTGTCCAAATAGTAGTTCACAAATCTGGGTTATCTCCAATTATAGAAGTTATTTTTCATATTATGTTTTAACATCTCAACAAAGATGAAGTCAATATGGAAGTCTGTGCATTTACGGTATTTTCATCTCACAATAGATGTCTCTAGTGAAGTTCTAGTGATTCAAGCACAATGTTTCGAAATTTGATCATATATGGTACATAGATCTTTTGAAAACTTCAGTTATTGGATTGCCAATCATGGGTATAATTGGTGAATGTTATACGTGTGTAAAGTGATCACTTAAACCAGCCAATGACAGTCGTAAGCCCCGTAAATGCCCAGACTTTCATATTCTTCTTCATCTATGTTGAGATGTAAAAAATAATATTATGACACGTATTTCAATGTATACCCATCATTTATATGACATTCAAAGACCGTAAAATGAGGCCAAATGCATTGAATTACGTATCATAATAGATTTTGAGAAATAGTGTTATAACTTAGTGAAATTCAAATCAAAATTAGATAGATATTACCACAATCACAGCTGAATCAATTAATTATTATATTAAAGGTATCTCAACTTGATTTGAAACTTCTATCGTTCCTCTTTATATGAAAAAATATGGAATTTATTGTTTCGGCATTAACTTTGTGGTAAGACATGTTACAATTATTAAAGAAAACACTTGTTTTTTACCACTTAAGTTTTATTAAAGACTACATGTTTCAGAAGTTAAACTTCCATCATTCAGGTCTGTATAAAAACTAAAATATAAAATATAAAATTGTTCTATAAATTGTTCTATAACTTTCCCCTCTCTTTATTTATAGAACAATTTTATATTTTATATTTTAGTTTTTATACAGACCTGAATGATGGATGTTTAACTTCTGAAACATGTAGTCTTTAATAAAACTCAAGTGGTAAAAAACAAGTGTTTTCTTTAATCACTGTAAAAAATATCTATGTCTGAGCATCCCAGGGCTTACAATTTTGCATTTGGCCGGCCTAAGCAATCACTTTATACATCTGTGTTCACCATTCTGCCCATTATTGAACAACTATATTGCAACAATTCTTGAAACCTGTATATACATACAAATATGCAATGGTCTTGCAACCTTCCACATGTGGGTACGATTTTCGATGCGTTTATAAGTATGGCTGATTGTAGCGTCACCAGTTGAGAAGTTGTTAAGTATTTTTTCAGCTTGCTCCGTTTGACATCTGATGTGGCATTGTTTTATAAACATCTCATCCGTGGGGTGAATAATCGAATACCTGATATAGTAAATAATATAGTAAATGAAATGTCCGCCTCCGTAGTGTAATGGTCAGCATGCTCGGCTACCGTTCTGAAGGTCCCGGGCTCGATTCCCAGGGGGGGGTAAAAATAAATATGAGTGATTTTTTCACTGTAATATTTATTCAATATTACCCTGGACTGGTACCTGAAGCGGAGGGCTGATCACCTTTCTTTCATGTGTAAACGATCAAGATAACACTGCGTTTATATGACGCAGTGCCCTATGCACCAATTGGGGTGCGGATAAGGGTTTTATTATTAATATTATTAATTTTAATGAAAATAATTCAAATCAACCAATTTTAAATGATCTGTTATTCCAAATGCTTTATGGGTGAATTTGAGGATTTTCGCTAAAACAAGTAAGTTTTAAATGAGCGTTGAAATAAAGGCAATTCAATTATGTACTTAACTTGTGTTTTTCAGGAATTCACGTAACGGAAGGGTACGTGCAAAAGGTTTGTAAACATTAACATGTTTCCGGCGTGTTTAAAGCGAGTTTAACAAATGTTCCAACACTTTCAGGACGGCATAAAACAACAGATCTCTAATGCTGTGTCACACTCGAACTTCGATATGTTTGACGAACAAACACTACTCACAGTGCCATACCTATAAACACCGTTCTCACACACTGGAAACTCCATTCTCAAGTCTCCGTTTAAGTGGCTTGCATTAAACATTCATATCACGCGCTCTACCCACTTCTGTGAACGGATTTACTAACTTACAACTAATGAGAATTGTAAACAAGCTCTTTTTCGCTACATACTCAACTAGATACCCTTTCTTCCTTGTGATTTGGGTATTTATATGTTCCTAAGTGGACACTGTTCGAGCAGACGCGTTACATTGACAAATTGTCTAAAGAATACCTACCCATTCACACAAATATTAGACAGCAAACTGCGAACAGATAGACTACTATATCGCTCACTCCTTTCAAAAACGTCATAAATAAAAAAAAAAACTTGATTTTTC
This sequence comes from Brachycentrus maculatus, assembly GCF_059751285.1. NCBI lineage: Eukaryota > Metazoa > Arthropoda > Insecta > Trichoptera > Brachycentridae > Brachycentrus > Brachycentrus maculatus. The sequence continues at coordinate 325,688 of NW_028280874.1, forward strand.
AGGAAAACGTTTTTAAAGTTTAAAAATATAATACAATGTGTTAAAAGTAAATATCAAGCCACTTACTGAACTTTTTACTGTGCAACAGATCTTTTTAAGGAAAACGTAATGGTTTTTTCTCCATTTGAAAAATATTGAGTTTATTTAAAAAAATAATTAAACAATACCTTTTCTTCAAAATGCAAAAACAACACTTTCTGCCCTGGAGCGGGTAAATATTAAGTTAAAAATATGCCTCTTTTGCTGGGATGTAGTACATTTTCTGGGCATTCCGAAAACATGCACAACTGAAAATTGACGAATTTTGATTTATGACGTTCTTGAAAGGAGTGAGCGATATGTTTGTTGGATTACTAATAAAATGCTATCATTATCATCCACCGTTCACTTTATATAACACTACTGAAAAGAGTGTATTTTTATGTGGTATTACAAGTGGACGTGGAATGGACAAAAAGTGTTTTATTACCATACCATGAAGTTAGTAATGCTTTTAAAATACAAAATATGATTAATAAAACTCCATAAAATTAAACTTTGTTTTAACCACTTTTTATTGGTACACTTAATCCAACCGGTTTCGATAAGAACCTAGTCACCATCAGGGTTTATGTACTTAATTCTAAAACATTGAAATACTCAGATTTAATTACCCTTCCCTTACCGAAAACCTCCACACACTCCGTACACCATATAAAAATATAATTTAAAAATGTAATTAAAAAAAACTCTTAAATGTGGTTTTCATTACGCATTGCGTAGCGAATACGTAAACTCCAAATGACAACTTGTGAGCTACCAAGCATTAGTTAGTATAATTATAACTCTAACAGCATGAAAATAATCAAATATATAAAAAAAACACCACAAGAATAAAACATATATTGGAGATCAAAATATCTTGAAAACTACGCACGTTTATTATTTATGTAATTTCTTGTTAGTGTTGTAACTTATTTCAGAAAAAAAAATTGTTTATAATGTTTCGATGTATTTGGGAATATTTAACAGAATTCATTGAAACATTAAATAATCATCATACAATTCTCCTTTTTTCATTCCCGTGCGTAATGTTTAATTTATCCGACGAGTTTAATTGCGATTTCATTCAAACACCATTAAGCGCAATCATTAAACAGTGTGTCCGGCAACATGGCGTTTAATTCTCAAATCCGGACAAAAACAAATCACTTTACGCAAAAACACAACATGTCTGATGATGGCGAAACAGCCGGGACGCAAAAACTCCGCCTGGGGTTTGATTTGATGAACGTGGGCGACTAGCCTGGGTAGGGTGGGGCTCTGAGCCCAGAGGGTGAGTCCTTAGGGGTGGGAATCCACCAGAGCCCGGGAGGCTTGTTTCCAAGGAAACGAAATATCATTCTTTAGTCGAATATTAACCACGTATAAACTACGCTACGCTCCTTTAATGCATTGCTTTATGGTTCGTAACTGATAGAGTAAATGGTTGTTAACAATATTGATTGATTGGACCCCGTTCTCCAGCTCTAATATGAATGAAATCAATCGACTTTATTTGTTTTTTCATCCGCGAAAAATAAGATAAGATTCGTTTTTCATTGGCCTAAGAATAATGAGTTCCGATATTTTGTTCAACAACTGAATAAATGTATTATTGAGAGTTAAAAAACGATATTGGTAATCCATCAACTTATTTTTGTTGTTCATCAATGAATAATGTACAAAAAAAAAATGTATTTGTAATAAATTTTGAAGCAATTAAGGGAGTTAAATGTGAAAATGAAAAGCAAAAAAGTCACAATTAATCGTTCTAGACGGCTTAAAAAATATTTTCATTGATAAGTTCGACAGTCACTTTATGGCAATATGAGAGAAAGAAAAATTCTTTATGTTTTACTTTGAAAATAACACTTTTTCTTAAAATCCATATTATGACATGTGTTTTGATGCATTCTGCATCACTCACGGTATTTTAAAATGACGCAGAATACATCAAAACACGTGTTACAAAAGATTTTAATGTTCAACAATTGCAACTACGACTCAATTTAACTATTCGTTTTTAATTTAAATAATCTCATTCATGTGTTTTCTTTTTATGCGAGCACATATGGGTTGTGGTGTTTTGCAAAGTTGATATTATAATTTTAAATAAAGTCTGTAAAAGCAAATCTACCGCCTGCACTGGGTGTTGTTTTTCCTATCTCGCGTGTGAAATATTTTCTCGTATGGAAATTTTCCTGCCAATACTGAAACAGAAAATCATATTCGACTGAGATCTCACCTTACGCAAAGAAGATGGTTAAACAAGTAAATACGCAGACATTTGGATGATCATCAAACGTATAGAAATACAATACGGAATGACGCAATTATTGTTTTTAATATCATGTTATCGCGTTTCATTTATTGTGAATCATTTATCATTTATCAAATAATTTTATACAGGTAGCGCAAAGGTATCTATTTTTAGAGTGTTATTATGGTAATACTAATGAAACGAAAGAAGATTTTTTTAAATATTACGCATTTGATGCAGTTTTTTACCAAAAATATTTTAATATGAAATAAAAACACTTGGATAAGACCACTTATTGTGTATATTAATGTTTACAGAGTTACCGGTTGATGGTTAATTACAGATATTCTCATCAACTGGTGAAAATACAAACTGTTTACAGTGAAATTAAATTCAAGCACCTAAGTCTTTAATAATAAACGCATGGAAAAAATCATAACTACTTGTTTATTTTTTTACAAAAATGTTAGTAATATTAGTATATAACTACTCACTGAATCGGTGAGTGGCTATATACTAATATTACAAAAAAATTTGTAAAAAAAATAAATAAGTTAAAATGACTAACCTTAAACTTAATGCTTTAAATATTAATATTATTGAGCATAAATCATAAGTATTTATTTAATTATTTGTGATAATAGGGTGAGCCTCACAGTCAAAAATATAATCATAATTGTGATGATACAGCGTCGAAACAATGCAGCAGTACCCTATGTACCACAGATTGAGAAAAGAAAGATAAGGTTAAACAAATGATCGTAAAAATAATATTTTTCTATAAATATTGATTTTAAAAACATTGATTTAAAACATACTCTTAATTTTATTTTTGAATATTTTTTTAAACTTTTTTTTTATTAAATAAATAATAAGGAATTTTCTGAGCATACATTTGCAAGTAAAAAACTATGTACATTTGTTTTGTACAAATAAATGTATGTAAATTCATAAAATACGAGTTTGCATATACTCTTTATGACCAATAACGCTACAAGGGGTCCATTCTCAACTCGGCCAATTTAGAGGCATAAAAATGTTGACAATGGTTTTGGCTCTGTAATAATATATTTATGTATAAAAATACATTCACATGCTAACACGCCCATCTCGCAGAGTACTTCATTCAATAAAAAATCTAATAAGAATACAAAATAATATATTATGTATGAACCTAGTTCCATGTTACCGCAAAGGAAAGAAATTGTGGGTCTTACTGAATACCCAGCAGTATGAAGTAAAATTAAGTTTTTTACCAATAAAAAACTGGTTTTTAGTGTAATTTTATGAATTGATTCGGCAGTCACTTTATGTCAATCTCACGATTTTTAATTGATGTTTTACTTGATTATTACCATTATTTTGATGTATATCACATAATTTTTTAACACTATATCGAATGCATCGAAACACGTGTCACAACACATTTTTTTTAACTGTGGTATTTAAACGTAAAACTTAAATTAATGATTTTATTAAATTTAAAATACACATACGTATTACAATTAAGGGAAGGCAGTTTTTAAAAACCACAAAAAAGAATTTAGAAGATTATTTAGGCTTTTATAAAATTAACTAACTAATCATCATGCCGTCTTCTGCATGTGTAGGCAGAGACCAATCTATTTTCCATTCAATCTTTGCCTCTTTCACAGTCATGCATCTTCTCATACATACCCGTTTACATATATATGTATTTATTCATTCCGTTTTGAGTTTGTCTAAATTCTTTTTAACCAGCTTATGATACATCAAAAGTCTTTTTTTCTTCATCTTTTTTGAGATGTCAAAACGTTAAAATATTTTTATTCCTCCCTCTACTCTGTGAAGTGACATTCTGGCAATTTCCTTCCCCCTGTTGATAATAAATTTTAACAAGGGTCACTGGACCAAAAAAGTTTGGGAACCTCTGCTTTAAGCAATGATTAAGTAAGCCGTTTTTGACCATTATTGTTCAACACAATAACAGAACTTTCAACAACAACAAAAATTACTTAAGTTAACACTGTTTTTGTGTAATTTGGGAAGTAGGATGGCATAATATTTCACGAAGATCAAAGTTACCACATTACTCGGCAGCTCATTACAACATTTGCAAAGGATCACCAAAGTTTTTGTGAACACAAATAAAACTTACCGCAAACAATTTTATTAGCATTTTATTTGATTGTCCGATTGATGTAGGTAGAAAGGATATCATATGCAAAGTAAATGCCGATGACCCCAGTGTGAAAATTTCGCTAAAAACAGTAAAATGAGCGAAAGGTTTAACACGTAGCCTCGGACTTGCGAAACCTGGAGCTTTAGAGTAGCGGGTGAACTGTGGAGGGCTGTTGGGGGTGGTTAGGGGGAAGAAAGGGAGAAAAGAGAACCGAGAGAGACGGAACGAGCCTCCCGGCAAACCTCGCCATTCATAAAGCCTCGTATGGGCACAATCCAAACCTTTCGGGAGTTTGTAGACACTACGCAAAAAAGTATTCCATCGCCATTTAAAGTGGAATAAATACCGTAGTTTAAATATCTACCTTTTGACTCAATCGCAAACTTTACGTACACTTTAAAACGGTTTATTTCCACGCTTTTCCCAGTATTCCATTAAAAATTCCAATTGTAAGTCACGCTGCTGAATCAAAATTGCTGAAAATATTATCTTGAAAATCATTATTCTTCTTCTTTTTTATAGATCCTAGGATCTATCTGTTCCGTTATCGGTGTCTTGTGATGTAGACTGGCAGCTATCACGCTATCGTTTTGGAGGTCTTCCAGTCTTCTTCTGTCTGGGTTCTCTTGAAGAGCAATTCAAGCCAGTCTATTTTCTTGTATTATTTTGACATTCCAGAATCGTCTTCGCTGTCTTCCCTGTCTTACTATATCCTCCATACTATACATTTGTTAAGAATCTATATTCTAACAGATTGCAAATAAATTTTGCAAATCAGATCTTTTCTCTTTTACGAAAAAAAGAAAAACATATTTTTTTTAATTTAAGCACGCCCGCCCGCCAGGCTTAGGAGACAGAGACAGAGACAGAGATATGGAGACAGAGTTTATATGGGACATTGTTACATTTGTGGTATGGTAATATAACAATCTCCTTATCATTAATCGTTTACTTTGTGTAAAACCACTTTAAAATGTAGTAGTTCTGTTAAATTTCTAAATTAATAAAAATTAAAATTAAAATAAAACAAATGCAGATTGGTGTGGCGGTCTATTCTCTCTACCTACTCCTGCGGAGAAGTGGAGTATGGATTGGTTAGTTAGTTAGAAAACTTTAGGTAAGTAACTTTATATTTTTTTTCCTGTATCTACTAACAGTACGTTGCACAGAATAACAATATGTGCCTCGTAATATACCTGGAAGCGTATACCTTAATTTTTAATCGTCGCAGGCGATGAAGGGGAGAACTTACGTTAAGGGAAAAAACGTTCTGTACGTGGGATAACAATGAAGTAACCTCTCCTCTTAGAGTCACCCTCCCTTGAAATTTAAAGCAAGGGATGAAATATCACGTGATTGTTAGAAAGGTTAAGTAAATTCCTGAAACCGGAATAAATTGCACAAACTTTTATGAAAATTGAGGGTGAATCAAGAGCTGTGAAATATTCATTCATGCGCCGAAATATAAATATATTACATTTTCACCGTAATGGTTAGCGTGCTAAACTACCGTGCTGTAGGTCTCGGGTTTGATTCCCAGCGAGAGACGAAAATAAATACTAGTGATTTTACACTATTATACCCCTTACTGATCTCTAAAGAGAGTGATCACTTTGTAAGTATGTTATATGAGTAACGATCAAGATAATACTGCATTTTTAGTGTTTCCAAATACTTGTTCACAAAATTTTATGTAAACAAGTATTTGGACACACTCAAAATGTTGTAAATAAATTATCTGGTCAAATTATAAGCTTAAATAATAAAAATGAAAATGATATTTTCTAGCGTTTCATATATCTAGCGACCCAATATTTTACCTGTGCCACCAATACGGAAAGCATTTAAAGCTGCTTTCATAATTTGTCCCTATAAAGTTTTCTCACATATCCATTTGCAGTTGACAAATAACAACATTGGAAACTTGCGTGACACCAGTTTTGAGCAGCTCGTCATGAACCAAACTCAAGAACGCGGAGTGGATCTGGCTCTCAACTCTATACACTGCCCTATGCACTATTGGGTGCGGATAAGAGTTAGAATGTTTAACGATAACATATAAAATATGGAAGGGCTTTAAGTGGGGTTTTATGTCAATTTTGTGATAGAAATTGAATTTTCTAATACCTCAAATAAATGTATGCATTTTTCGACATGTTTCGATCGAAGAATCAATAAAGTGCAAAAAAAGAGTCAGTCTTCACATACAAGATAAAAAATAGAAGACGATTTTATAATTTCGAAAAATAGTTTTAGGGTTTTTTCTAAGTCTTTATGAATTTAGTGGTCAGTGCTAAAAGAGATGTATATTTTATGATGAGCAATAATGTGAGGAGAAAGGCTTTCAAATTTATTAAACGTATATTTTGGCGGCTGTAAAAGTTGGTGTAAAGTAAAGCCTTATGAAATTACCTGCCGTAATAAAATCGTGAAGTATTCATGAATTTTCAGTGTTTTATTGCCTTAAAAATTTACCCTCCAAAGTACGAAAATATCTCGGAATAAGGGTCGTTTTCTAGGTTGAAATACGTTTTAATTTACATTAAATGCCAATAAATCTGCTAGGGGCTATTTTAATTATATAAGATGATGTTTTGCGCGTACCTTCGCGTTTGTTTACTTTTATTAAAATCACCTTCAAAAACTCATTAGTGTTATATGATATCATAGTCCTTAATTTTAAAAGGGAATATTTCATTTTGAAACCACATAGAAATAAACGCATTTGTTTATTCATTTTTCAACATTATTAAATTGACGCATATCTGTTTTTTAACATCTCAACGTAGATGACGAAAAATACAGCTAATACAAAACATATATCTGAGTATTTTACAGGGCTTATGACCTTTCATAGGGTGGTGAAGAGATCACTTTACGTGGAGCATTTACCATTCTACCCATGATTGACTACCACACTTCTCAACTTTTTTGAACTCCTAGATATGTGATCAATCTTATGACATATGAGTTGTTTGTTGGCTGTGTGAAAAAAATCCAGATTTGTGAACAAGTATTAGAAAATATCGTTCTGAAAATGTTCTGACACATATCTGCATATAACTAGTTATTATAAAATAAATTGAAGTGGTAAAAAACAAGTGTTTGTCTTTTACAATTTCTGCATTTAACGTTTTGATCCTTAAAAAAATTATTTACATGTATTTCACAAATTTCTCTTTATTAGTTCATTTATTTAACAGCGATGTATTAGTATTTCTTTTATAATGTATACACAAATGATTCCAATTGACTTAAATTATAAGAAAGTGCCTCTCAGCAAAACACACAAATCACCAATAACACAACCCATGAAAACCTACATAGAACTACAAGATCAAAAACGAATCGTTCAAAATCAAACACATACCTCGTTTAGTCAATAAAACTTTAAATATTACGCAATATAGCTGTATAACGTGTTTCTATTATCCATAAAGTCATTAAATAATGACACCTTGTATAAAACAGCTGGAGATAATGGAGGTGGGTAGATTTGCAATAGATCACATAATTCATTCATGTCTTGATGATTGCATGACTTACGATAAACAAATTACTTATGAAATAATTTTACTTAAAAAAGTACTTTTAAATATCCCTTCGGCACAGGACATCCCAATTTATAAATTTTTGTAAAAATGAATTTGTTAATATGTGAATACATAATATTATGAAAAGAAACAATTTTTTAAAACGTTTTCGTAAGTATAAACTATATTTCAAAATTAATATCAAATTGTGGTAGAGCGGCTCCGAACCCAGAAACTCTGTATCAAAATTTGAGACACTAACCACGGAACTATTACTAAACTGATTGATGTCCTTTACACAAAGACACACTGTTTAAGTATCAAGGAGACATGAAAAACTTATGTTTGCGTAAGTTCTCCACATATTATTATTATTTCCGCCATATAAGCAGTTTATTATTTTAATGGCACGGAATATTGTTTCATCAAGGCTGACTTTGCATATATCAGAATATCGCCGCCATCTTCTACCCTCATCTCTCGAACAACCCTCCGATTTGGAGGGGTGAAAAATACCTACATACGTGGGACTTCCAATACTTGAACAGATTTTTCAGTGTAGTTATATCGAATCGAGCCAAAATCGGTTCTGCTTCTCTCTGGGAAGGTGAAATTTTATGCATGTTATCAGAATGTTTATGAAGACAGACTTATAACAAAACATAACATAAAATAACATAATCGATACGTGCTGTTTTTTTTTAATCCTGTACGGGGGAAAATACATACTCTCATAATCTGACGTAGAAAAAAAACTTAAAACACATTTGTTTACGAAATCTTTTCCTCTCTTCTTTTCCCAGTGGTAGTATTTAGTTAATTCATTCACAGTGGTATTTTTTTTACGAAAAATGGCTCTATATAAATTATCCAAATTTATTATATTTATTATCTTACATTAATTTTTTGGGGTATTTAAGTCTACATTTTGAAAACAGATAAGAACTTAGAAATAAAAGTGATATATTATCCATATAAAAATTGTTACTTATCCATATAAAATTAAATTATCAAACCATGTCCTTATTAACCACATAACCATACCACAATGTTAACAATGCTTTTAATATAGAAAATGTATTAAGCATTCAACACTTTCACACTTCTATTTTCATTCGAAATCTGAGGCTAAGTTTGTCTAGAAGTGGCAACAATTTAAAGCAGACAACCGCGAAAGTCTTTTTCGTAATAATTAAAATTAAATAACTAGAGCCACATTCGTTCTCATTCGTAGCCGCCAATCATTCCAACTCCTGACAGCATTCAGTCAACTAATTTATTTGATTCTATTTTTCACCTTTAATTTATTACAATTGACGTGAGCCATAGTGGTTCATTATAAAAAAAGGAATGAAATTGTGGCACTATTTCATTTAATTTTCATTCTCAATCTTAGACTAAGTTTGTCTGGAAGTGGCATCGATTTGAATCAGAGAGAGATTTTTATTATAATTATCAAAACAACAAGAACCACATCGGTGCTCACCGACTCTTAGATAAAAAATCTTATTTTTCCATATTTTCTGACATGATCATTAAAAATATAATCCCATAATACGATTCTAAATTTTGCAGAGAAAATACTGAATTGGCTTTTATACCTGGTTAAGATCGTAGATTTTGAGTGGTATTTCCAAGGGTTGTTTATTTATTAACAGTATTGGAAAACCTGCTGCTAATATAATATAAAAGCGAGGAACGGGAAGCAAGGGTGGCTCCTGAAAGGATTTTTGATCAAATAAATTCATTTTCTGTTTATAAGCCAGCGATGCGAAATTGAATCGAAAATTTTAATTGTTCGCGTTTCATGTTTCGGTTGATATTTTTTATTGAATTTGAGTGAATGGTTTTTTTTAATCTACCTGTATATGCGTAATTGTGTTGCCTTCCAGGCATTTGTTTTTCATTACAAACGAAATCGGGAGATCCAGTGTAAAAAGTAGATGGACGATTTTTGTTTTTATCTGTCACGATTTGTTTTTATTTGAATACATGTGTCCGATATTCGAATGAAAACAACGAAATAATTTATTATTATTCGTATAATATAATTTATACTCATACAATATATGCAAGAAAAAGATCATTGTATGGTTCCTGAAGTAAATTGATAAGAGAATTGTGTATTTTTTTTATTCACTGAAATCAGATAAAACAAATAAAGGCTTAACTCCTAACTACTGAGTCCTGGTACCAACTCTCATATGTTGAATGAAGTTACCAAAAAAATATGATAGTAAAATTAATGAAGTCTTAATCCGATCCCTCAGATGAATGTGCAGTAAAACGATGTATGATAGCTGTTCAAATGGTAAAATTAGGAAAAATGCAACGCTGAGGTAAGCATTATCGATAAAATTAAGAAAGGTGTGTTTGGACATGTGAAACAAAGTAAGTGAAGAAAGAATCGTAAAACAAATTTATGAGGTGAATTGAGTTGTTATTAGAAGTAGAAGTAAACCGAGTAAAATTTAGCATTATCAAGTATTTCAAATACTCGAACGTAATCAAGTCAAGTAATCAACGTAATCAAGTCAAATACTCAAACGTAATCAAGTAATCAAGAACGTAATCAAGTGTATTATAAGCTGCATTAATGCGACAAGGCGAAAATCGCTTGTAAGACATAGAGGGTGTGGTGTTCTATTTTCTCTGGCAACCTCTGCAGAAGCGACGTGATTGTTGCTAAGTTAGATTACTAAAATTTAATGCAGAAACATGGTATAATATTATTTTTCTTGTTGTATTAAAATTAGCACGCGCTAAGCTGTTTACACATAAAAAATATGACAATCTTTCACTATTAATATTTCAAGCCAGCTCAAGAGAATAATAATTAAGACGTCTTCCGTGAGGGTAAACACTGCTCAATTTGTGAGACAAACGACGCTGGAACACGATCCCTTCCACGCCACCAACGGGTCTGGGCAATGTATCTTCGGAAAAAATAATTAATGTCAATAAGAACCATGATAAGAAACATGTTATGAAATTTTCAGATATTTGCTAAATATCACCAGGGCTAGAATACTATGTTGTGGATAACTTTGATTTCTTACAACTTTGGAATTTTTAATATAATATGAATGTTTTGAATTTAAAAATAAATGTTTTGTTTATTGTAGAAGATGTAAATATATATCGCTCACTCCTTTCAAGAACGTCATAAATAAAAAAACGTGATATTTCAGGAGAACGTTTTTAGAGTTTAAAAATAGAACACAATGCATTAAAAATAAATATCAAGCCACTTATGTAACTTTTTACTGTGCAACAAATCTTTTTAGGTACAATCTGGTTTTTTCAGGGTCAAGGTTTTTTCTCCATTTGAAAAATATTTAATCTATTAAAAAAAATAATTAAACAATACATTTTCTTTAAAATGCAAAAACAACACTTTCTGCCCTGTAGTGGGTAAATATTAAGTTAAAAATATGCCTCTTTTGCTGGGATATAGTACATTTTCTGAGCATTCCGAAAACATGCACAACTGAAAAATTACGATTTTTGATTTATGACGTTCTTGAAAGGAGTGAGCGATATGTGATATAAATTATGCGTAAAAAATAGTTTATATTAAATTTAATATAAGTTAACCAAAGAAATTAAAAATAAAAAATAAAAATAAAATTAACTGTTTTTTTATCAAATTTGTCAGGAAGTTGATGATATAAAAAATCCAATGGATTTTGATAGTGAAAATCTAAGACAAAACACTGTTTCAATCGAAGCACAAATATAACTTGTGGATATAAGTCGTGAGGTAAATGGTAAATGTTACATTTGTATAATGTCATCGCTCAAACCAGCCTAAAATAGGTCATACGCCTTTAAACGCACATATTACCTTTTTTTCTCTGTTGAGAAATCAAATAAAAATTGTAACTGATTATCCAAATATCGTGTTTTATTTATTTTACTATCCTAATCGCTTACTCGCACCCAATGATGCATAGGGCACTACATCACATAAACGCAGTGTTATCTTGGTCGTTAAGACATGAAGGAAATGTAAGCCATCCGCTTCAGGTAATGTTGAATAAATACTAGAGTGAAAAAATCACTTATATAATATTTATTTGAACCCCCCCTGGGAATCGTAACCGGAATCTCCAGTACGGTGGCCAGGCGTGCTGACCATTACTCTACGGAGGCGATGGTGAATGAACACTTGTGTAAAGTGATTACCCAGCGTTTAAATACCCAAAATACTATATTATTCTTTGTCTTTATTGAGATATTAATAAAAACTTGTGTCAGATTAATCATAAATCTTGTTTTACTTTATTTTAATTTAACGAACATCTCCAGTACGGTAGCCAAGCGTGCTGACCATTACGTTACGGAGGCGATGGTGAATAAACAATTTTGTAAAGTGATTACCCAGCATTTAAACACCCAAACTACCATATTATTCTTTATCTTTATTGAGATATCAATTAAAAAAACTTGTGTCAGATTACTCATAAATCGTATTTTACTTAATTTTAATTGAACGAATGTTATTTTAAAAAACGTTGAACACGAAAGAATCTCGAAACAGACAGCAATCTGATCTCTAATAAAAATGACAGTCATTGTTCCTCCCGGGGGTCGTGAAGTGAGACATGCGTCTGGCGACACGTCAATATCAATCTCCGTTATTGAACACTGTTTGCCTCGCACTGTTTATGCTAAATCTCGGAAACGGGTGAAAATATTTATGTCCCGGCATACAAACGCGCCTGTCCTATTATACGTCCTAACCCAGCACGTTTTCTTGCTGTTAATTCTACCTCGTTCTCTCCTACCCTTTTCTGCGCTCCGGACTTTTCCCCTCCCACATAAACAGCTTTCTTTAACCTCCTTGCCCCGGGAACACGTTCAGTAAAACCAAATACTTAAATAATATGGTGTTTGGTGATTCCGTAAAAAAATTATGTTCTCTATTAAATATTTTTGAAAAAAAAACAACCAAAACGTTTGCCTTCGTTGTGTAGAAGTAACAACGTTTATTCACTAAGCTAGAGGTACCGATTCTTAGGATGGTCAAAATAAATTTATGTGTGTTTTAATTATTATTTATTAAACCATATCCGCTCCCTAGGTGGAGCATATGGAGTCCACAAAATATTTTCAGGCTTGTCTGTCGGTTGCCAGCTCCCTTGAATCCTCCCAAGTCCTGAAGTTCTGACGAGAACTGCCGACGAATTGTCAACAGTGGTCGTCCTGGCCCTTGATGATGCCTCGTAAAAGAGGCAAGCTTGATTAATGAACCTGATGCCTTGTAAAAGAGGCAAGCTTGATTAAGGCTCTCAGGAGGCATGCGGAGTACATGGCTAAGACAACTGAATCGCCTCATTTAAACTTTATAAAAAAAAAAAAACATTTATAAAAACATTCAAGAAATAAGTTTTTTTTCACTAAAAATTATTTAAAATAATTTTCTGCTGGACCGGTACTTCAATCGTAACATATAAAGTACGATAAACTTACCATAGCATCTATTTGACGCAGTGCCCTATGCACCATTGGGTACAAATGAGGGTTAGAAGAAATATAATTAAATAATAATTAAAGATTTAAAGAAGAAATGCCAAAACATTTTCTTAAAAAAAACAGTTTTTTTAAACAATAAAAGATATTTTTATAAATATTGATAACTAATATTAAGATATCAATAAAGAAAAAGGTTTAAGATCCAATTATTCTCCGTGTTCTTCCATTCTAAATGGGTTATAATGTTTCTATGTTCATATGTTCATATGTAATTGTTTTAAATGTGTGGATTGTTCAAATACCTTTGTAGTACGTAGCCCTGAGGTCATTAGTAAAACATCACGCGGTGGAAGATTTGTCTTTTGACATTATTTTCAGGTTAAAAGGGTAAAGAAACGCTTTTCCAAGCAAAATAACATCTCAATAGTATCTGATCAAATATCACTATTTCATTTTTAATTGAAATAACGTTGAGTAATAACCACTTTTCTGTAAAATATATTATGACACGTGTTTCGATGCATTCCAAATCATTTCAAAAACAAAATATTTTACGAAGTAGTGGTATTTATTAATTGAAATTTGAATAAAAAATGGATTGATACGTGACTGCCAAATCATTTGATGAAATGTAATCATTTCTCTCCATTTTTAATTTATTTGCAGTGCAAGTGCATTTTTTATTTAATACTTATTTTGCCATACCCAATATGATCTTTATTTCAATGATGGATCAAAATGTGATTGTGATTGTGCTTCCTAGTATTTTTTTTTATTTAGTACTAGAGAACAAAATTGTTTCGGCGAATACATAAAAATATTGTTTAAAATAGATCCAACATTTTGAGTGTGTCCAAATACTTGTTCACAAAATCTGGATTATCTCCAATTACAGGAGTTATTTTCATATTATTTTTTGACATCTCATCAAAGATGAAGAAGAATATGGAAGACTTCCATATTTTTCTTCATCTTTGATGAGATGTCAAAAAATAATATAAAAATAACTCCTGCAATTGGAGATAATCCAGATTTTGTGAACAAGTATTTGGACTCACTCAAAATGTTGTAAATAAATTATCTGGTCAAATTATAAGCTTATTAATAAAAATGAAAATGGTATTTTCTGGCGTTTCTCATGTGTGTGATTATAATCCAGGATTCGGATCTCACATACTAATATAAGAGTTTCTGCTTAATAAAAAAGCTTCTTTACATCTCACCAATAGATGTCTCTAGTGAAGTTCTAGTGATTCAAGAACAAGGTTTCTAAATTGGTTCATATATATAGAACTTCCAAGAATTTGAGTAGTGTGGTTGTCAATAATGGGTAGAATTGGTGAATGTCACACGTGTGTAAAGTGATCACTGTATATATATATATATATATATATATATATATATATATATATATATATATATATATATATATATATATATATATACAGCCTATGACGGTCGTCAGCCCCGTAAATACCCAGACTTCCATATTCTTCTTCATCTTTGATGAGATGTCAAAAAATAATATAAAATAGATCCCTTATTTTTATAACTGCTATCATTTAAATCAATTAACAAATAAAATAATCTAATTAAATATATAAATTGTGATGTGAAAATCTGAAAATATTAACCTGATTTTATAACAGTTCAAACTTATTTATAACCAGGTTTCAAAAACGTTTTATTGGCAACATTCAAATGCTGCCTTAAAACAACTTTGCAATCTTTATTTATTGTTTGGGCATTAACTTTGTGGTAAGACATGTTACAATGATTAAAGAAAACACTTCGTTTTTTACCACTTGAGTTAAAAAACTCAAGTGGTAAAAAACTAAGTGTTTTCTTTAATCATTGTAACTTTGCAATCGGTTTAATAAAAAATATTTGGTTTTGTGGGATATTCAATATTCATGTAAAATAATTGTTATTCATTTGAATAAACAAACCACAGAATTAGTGCTTCAATCCCACATTTATATACATAATTGTGGTCTGTACTGAGTGAAGTATTAATCATTAAAATCATCTACTTCGTAAAGCTAGTTTGTTTGATATTGATAAACAAAAAATTCAACCGACCTGTATTTGATTAAATTTTTATTTGATTTAGAATTCTGTAACATGAAAAATATATATAATACTTGTATAAGATCGCTTTTTAGATTCTTTGTAAACATGATTAGTTTTGGAAACATCTGCAGTTTTTTTCATTCAAGCTTATAAACTCAAAAGTAGTATTAAAACAAAAAAGTTTTAATTTATCTTTAAATAACATATTTGCTATATCAAATATATATTTTTATTTATTTTTTAAATGAATTTACTTTTATTTATTATTTCTCTTCGAAGAATGTATTTATAGTAAAAGTCCCAACATTTTCATTTAACAAATCCTCATACTTGTACAGCAAAAATTATGTTTCTTTTTTTTTCCTAGTTAATTATTGTAATTGTAACTGAGTCAATGTAAACGCAGGCTTTTTTATTATTTTTAACCCTTTACAATCTGACCGATTTTTCCCAAAACTGATCAGCTACTCTGAATAATAAACAAAAAATGCAATGTTTTTTTACCATTTAAATAAATATTTTGGTTCCCTGATTTTGGGACACCCTGTCTGGCAATACGTATGGCCATTTTAATTAAGATTAACTGTATTTATCTGAAATATTTTTTGGTAGAATATACTTTGGAGATAGAGAAATCAGTAATTAAAGTTATACCTGCGCCGGGCCAGACATTGTGGCCCACGGAGCTGCCTACTAGAATCATACGGGCCAGAATGTCTGGCCTACAGAGTGGTAAGAGCTAAAGAACTTTACATATTCTCATTATTTTATTATGATTTTTTTAAATTTACATTATTTATTGAGTTGGCATTAACTTTATGGAATAGCATTGTGTTTTGGATACAATAATAAAACACTTGTATAAGACCATTTCTGGAGTTTATGAATATAAACACGACTAGTTTCGAGAACTATAGATGTTCTTATCAAAAGGTAAAAATGGAAACTTAAGTAAGAAAAGCTGCTGTTATTAAGTGATTTGTTTTTTTTTTGTATTGTTAAAAATATTCGTCCATCACTTTTGTAAAATATATTTTGAACTAGTAAATATATTAAAGTTGAACGTTTAAGACTTTTTCGTGTAAACGGTATAAGCTAACATAAGAATAACAGTCGGAAGGGGAAATAACATTACGGGAATCGACCACGGGATTAAGTGAGTCAGATAAAGGTCGTCGTTAGGATTATTGTGTTATGTTACACCCCTTATCATGTGTGACCGCCACCCCCATCCTTCGGAGCCTCGAACTACTGCTAGAAAGGAGAATAATTCCTCTAAGAGGAACCTTCAAAATAGAATTAACGTGAAAGTTTACCCTAAATAACAGCCACAATTCGGCTTACTTTGTTAACACGTGTAATCGTTATTTCCAATAAATGTTCTACTTACTCTACATAAGTTTTTACTGGAGAATTTATAAAATAAAGTAGGAATTGAGTCGGGTTCGTTATCCCGTTCTTAGTGTCATAGACTCTAAGTCAGAGTTTCTCGGTTCGAATCCACTCTAGTAAAACCTGATTTATATATTGAATAAAAAACCACTTTGGCCTACGAAAATAATTGTATTGTATTTTATGTTTCATCAATTAATTCAGCAGTCACATTGTGGTAAAATCAACTCATTTTTAATTTAAGTTTTACTTGGCAAATACCAGTTTTTCTAAAAAGCTTTTGTGACATGTGTTATGATGCATTTCTCATCATTTTTACGTACAAATGGTGTTTGATAATTATAGAAAATGCATCAAAATACGTGTCACAAAACATTATTTAGTGAAGAATTTGAACTCAAATTACTATGAATAAAATAACTGGTCGAATTATAAGTTTAATAAAAACTAAGTATTTTGTTTATAGGCATCTCATATTATGTGAAATAATTTGAGAACAATTTTACTTATAAATTAAAGAGCTTTGAATTTTCAGTATCAGCGTGTCGTAGTTTTATTTTTATATTTCAGAAGAATATTTTTTTAAGCTTATGACATAGCTTTTAAAAAAGACCATAGATATAATTTCATAATTATAGCTGACACAAGACCTTTATATCCCCCTAACAAGAGTATTTAAGCTCTAGAGTGGAAGGAACCTGAAGTAGACACACAACCGTGAATGATCCTATAAATCCCCGTATGGGCTCAATTGGGCGAACAAAAGTGCATTATAGTTGCAATAAAGGAATTTCAGGCCAGTTACACAGCAAAATGCTCGCTACAAGACACCCCTAGATATAAACCTTCGTTTACTTCAACCCAGAGCTTCGTGACACAAATTTTCTTCAACGTTATCTCGCAGTCACGGTTAACTAAACATTTGAAAATGTACAAGATTGCCATGATACATTTTATGAATCAAACGCCAGTTTAACTGCGGTGTCGCGATTAATATATCGATTTTGTAAGGCGATAACTGGCTATTCAAGCTTTCTTGGTATTAGAGAAGCAGTTTATGGTTGAGCAGTTTTCCAGACAGCACTGATGTAGTATTATGTCCGCTATTTTTATTTTTATTCAGAGTATTCCGATTGAATCGAATGGGAGGCTTAGTAGCATATTATTATGGTATTAGAATATTCAGAAGCTAAAGGATAAATGTGTTTATTTTTTACGCAAACATTTGGGTCAAACACAAAAAGAGGAAAACCAATATTATTTACTATTAAGAGGAGGATGTAAAATCAGAATTTGACAATAATAAACTCTAAATTGAATATTCTAAATAAACATCTTTATATATGTAACGAATTATAATTATATCATTAAAAATAAATAATACAAGTACCTAGTTGTATCATATGAGGAAGTTGATAAACATTATTTTAAAAAATGTTTGGCTTTGTAATATTTTTGTATGTACTATCGGTGTCTTCTAAGATGAAGCTTCTATTGTTTTTATGTGAAGACGAGATAAAAGTCTAAGTATTCCAGGGCTTATGATCTTACATTTGGCTGGTTAAAGTGATCACTTTGTACACTTTAACTATTAATATTGCATAATTTTTTAAAGATGTACTTACATATTTATGAACTTTTGTAAGCTTTCTTCCATAAATCAATTTAAATTTATTTGTTCCAAAAAGAACTGGTTAAGAACAAAGTTTTTGTTTTATTTTATAAAGTTTTCAATAAGTTTTAATGAATGGTTTTTCATGAAATCTTGATTTATAATATTCAATATGTTCTTTTTAAAATATTCTCATAATAATATTTGATATATCTTGTGTAATTATGAATATGTAAATATGTAAGAATATTGCGTAGTAATAATATTTTTTTTAGTATCGATAATATATACATATACAACCCTAACGCTCCCAAATACATACCCATAAAGTACCACATTATAATACAGATACGTGAATGTGTTTAGTTGGAACATTATTATTGCATACATTTATGTATAATACAAGCATACATATTGCTAGATAGCGCCATTTAGGGTAGGGCCGTTAAATAATAATTGGAGGTCCTTCAACATTTTACGCGTACCCCGACATGGTCATAAAATTTTCAAAACTTTTACAAGAACCCATAAGTTGGTTCAACCCTTCTGGGTGGGATCCGAGACCAGTGCTTCTCAACCGGGGGCTGCATTTGTCGATGAGGAAGTCCTCAAATTTTATTGTTTAATATTACAAAAAATATAACAATTGTGGAGGTCTTGTAACCAAAACGTTACATTTACACTATAAATTATTTTAAGTAATTAGGAATTCTAGTTTGTAAAATGGTTACATTTTGGTGCGATTAAATGATTTCAATTTGTTTTAAACAGGATTTGTCACATTTTGTCGCAACTTTAATTAAGAATTCGATAGAATATAGTAAACAGAACAGATTTGCATTTAAAGGATTTTTAGTGCAATATTAGAAATGTAACCTTTTGGTGAGGACCTCCATATTTTAATTCATTAGCTACACATATCTTCTTATAAAAATCTTATACAAATTATTATTTAATTGATAAAAAATACATAAAAAATAAACTTGTGACAATTATTTGACATATGTCTGAAAATGCCATAACAAGGCGAAACAATATTATAAGGCGTAACAAAATTTATTTAATATGTTCTTTAACAATAAAATATAATTTTGGACACTTTAAAAAATCAGTGTTTGATTTTAACGTTAACTATATAAATTATAATGGAGTTCTACAAATTCAACGCCAAATGTAAAAATACTTTGAATTATAGCTGTTTATTGAAAGGCTGAATCACCGTAAAAATAGTTGCCATACCACAAAAATTGAAAAGCTCATAAATGGAGGCCACTGGCCGACTGGGGTTGAGAACCACTGTAGCATGGTACCATGAGATACAGATATGAATAGTACAGGCTGTACGGGATTAATATTTCACCCAAAGGAGCGCTGAATGATGATGGGTCAACCCTTACGGTGACCATTCCATGGGCTACATCCCTCTACTGCTCTCGCCCCAAACCACCCCTCGTACCATGTGATAAGTGGTTATTCGATTATCCGCTGGACGCTTCACTCACTCTGACGATAACATTAAACTTGAATAGATATGTTATTGTAATACATAATTTATTTGAGTAAGTGGAACTTTGAAACTATTAAGATCAACTAAGAAATGGTATAATTTATATTTGAAGCACAACACATTCTTTTCCATTTTATAATTACAATGTAAAATTGTTTTAAAATCACTACAAATATTTTATTATAACATAATTATAATGTCTACCGGGTTCGAAGCTAACCGCTTATTTATCAATAATAATAAAACCCTTATCCGCACCCCAATGGTGAATAGGGCGTCATATAAACGCAGTGTTATCTTGATCGTTTACACATGAAGGAAAGGTGATCAGCCCTCCGCTTCAGGTACCAGTCCAGGGTAATATTGAATAAATATGACAGTGAAAAAATCACTTATATTTATTTTACCCCCCTTGGGAATCGAACCCGGGACCTCCAGAACGGTAGCCGAGCGTGCTGACCATTACGCTACGGAATACTTTTACTATTAATCAGTCTTGATAAAGAAGCGATTAGCTTCGAAGCCGGTAGACATTATAATTAAGTTATAATAAAATAGTTATAATGATTTCAAAACAAAGTTTCATTTTAATTATAAGAAATATTAATATATGTACATTGTTAAATAACCCTAATCCTAATTTATAATAATCCTAATTTATTATTTTGAAGGATATGTATTTATTCCGTTAATCTATTAGCGGTACTTCTTTGGTTTCAAATATCTGTGTTTTACAAATAAAAATAAAAAAATTGACATTTTGACATCTCATCAAAGATGAAGAATTATATGGAAGTCTGCATTCTGCAAGTGATCTGCCTGGTTAAGTGATCACTTTGCACAAATGCAACAATCACCATTTTACCCGTGATTGACAACCTCACTATAATATGTATAATTAATCACATGACCATAAACATATGAGTTCATAACAACCATTTTTGTTGGATTGAGAATGTTTTTGTTTAGCAGAGACCCTTAGGGCGTTTGTGCACTACACGGAATTTTACCGTCCGGCACTTCGGTTAGCGTAATAAAACGAATGATTGAGTTGGATTGGCTTGTGCTTTGTTGTGGAGTGTGTCCAAATACTTGTTCACATAATCTGGATTATATCCAATTACAGGAGTTATTTTCATTTTATTTTTTGACATCTCATCAAAGATGAAATGTGGAATATGAAAATGATGTTGTCTGGCGTTTCTCATGTGTGTGATTATAATCCGGGATTCGGACCTCGCATACCAATAAAAGAGTTTCTGCTCAATAAAAACTTTAATTAGCCTATGACGGTCGTAAATGCCCAGACTTCCATATTCTTCTTCATCTTTGATGAGATGTCAAAAAATTATACAAATATATTCTTCTTCATCGATGTTTAGATGTTAAAACATGTAAAGGTTAATTTGAACTCAATTAATATATTGGTAACAAGGATTATTTTCAACATTTTCTGAATCTCCGGACTATAAAAATGTCAAAAATAATAAATTTAATACCCTTGTTCTATAGTTAAAAATTCTGAACGTTCAATATATTCAGTGAACACGTTGTTTTATAAGGATTCGCGTAGCCACGTTTTCCGGTAGAATGCGCAAAAAGCAGATAAAATCGTGGCCAAACCGTGCGAATGTTTCTCTCTCACGTTAAATGAATATTTACGTTGTTTTGCAATAAACAAGAATACACAGGGATTATTCAATTATTTTTATTTGAAAAACATCACACAGCGAGATGTTATCCTGATACAGGTTAAAAATTCAGCGATATATGTGGGCACAAAGCTCAAAAACAATATGTTCAGATTCAATCCGGGGTACATGTCATATTTCATTATTTTAATTACTCTTCAAGAATATTAGTGCTTTAAAAATAATCTACTTTTATAATTGGTTTTTGCATTGGAAAGATTTATAAGTAAAACATTTAAATCTGTCTGAATGCAGTCAAAATGCGATCTCTCGGATAAATGTGCGGCAAAACGATGTATGATAGATGTTCAAATGGTGATATGGAGGAAGGATGCAATACTAAGATAAAAATTACTGATAAAATTAAAAAAGAAAAAAAGGTGTGTTAAGATGATTTGGGCATGTGAATCGTAAAGAATATGTGAAGAAAAAATAGTGAAAAAAAATGAGATGATGGTACAATAGTTGGTAATAGAAGGAATGGAAGACCGATAAAACCTTGGCATATTTCAATTACAATATTTTAAAGTGATCAGGACAGGAGTCGGAATAATCAGCGGAAATTTAAAAGAAGATGCTTGAATGTGGAAGAAGCGAAGATTGTTAAAAAAACATATTGTATTCCTTCTACCTACCCCTGTCGAGAAGCAGCATAATGGTTAGTTAGTTAGTTAGTTTATCAAAATATTTAATTGTTTTAATACAACAAAAACCAGAAAAAACTTTCCAACGAATTAGAAAATTTCTGTAAACGATAAAAGTTGATGCAAGTAGTAAGAATATTGAAATATATTAATGATTCAAAGTTAAAGTATCGTGTATTTTATTAAAACTAACAAAATCCTAGAAACCAGCATCTTTCAGTCTTAAATTTCGTTTCCAAATTTTTTATCCACGCATTCAAAAAACTTTTTGCGTACCCACTGGTTAAAGTGATTTTCGTCTTCTTTGCAATTAGTTTTAAATTATTCAAAAGGCTTTTAACTCTGGGTTTATAAAGGTGAAAAAAGAAAGGTTTAATACACTCACGGAGCGTATAAAGTACATTTAAATTTTTAACGCTTCTCTCTTAGACAAATGTATGGCGAAATGATATATATTTTAGGTGTGCACGCATCATGAAATGTGTATGAAATTCAAGAGTAAGAAATCCATCATTCATAAATAAAATTAAGAAAGATTCGATTAGAGTATGTGGAAAAGAAGGTGATAGAATAAATAAGAAAAATATTAAACTTAATTTTATATGATGTGCTTAAAAAAACGTATAAGAGGCATTGGTATTACAATTTCGTTTGCATGAGGAGACTTATAGCCATAGGGTGTAGATAAAAAGAAACATGTTAACAAAGACACGGAGGCTTGATATTTTCTATCCTTTTTTGTAAAGTCAGTAAGTTTTTCTTTCACTTTGAAACTACGGGTTTTATTGAAACATGATCAAAATATGTAAATGGATATTTTCATTCTACATATGAACTGTAACTAAGAGATTAAACGAATAAATAGTGTATCTGACAACAGAGAGGCCAGCAAATGGAATGTCAAAATATTTGGTAAAATAATGTTGGAATATCAAATAATGTGATCCTGGTAGAAACTAGAAGCAATAAGTTTCAATTGTACAAATGTTCGAATGAATTCTCTCCAGTTTATCTTTGTACATCGTTCAAACAGTAAGAATTGTTGTATTAACTAGGCTTTCATGTGTATTTTTTTCCTGAGACTGTTAAGATTGACCTAACTTTCTGAGATCCTGGTATTTATATAACGACTTTTGAGTACGCTCCTTTGTCTTTTAAAGTTTTTTTTTTAATTGAAGGTAATTTTTACACGAACGGAGTGATGAGTGAGTCCATTCATTCAAGATTTAATTTAAATCCATTGATAAAATGGTTTACCACCGACAACACTTTCTCTGATTTTCCGTATAGCCTCTTGGTATTTGGTATAATCAATTACATTTTTAGAAAACAAAATAAGATAACGTCGAACAGTTTAGTTAAAACTAATTGTTACAGTTGCTAGTTGATATTTTATATTTCAAAATTATTTCAATATTGAAAACAGGAAAACTTTTCAAAAAAGCTTATTAGTAACGATTATTCAGCTTACTTACATTAGAGTTACAATATTGATACAAGCGAAGCAAATATGAAAGACAGGAATACAGTTTTGAAAGGATCTCGCTCATATGTGACGTTTGTCTAACAGATTTAAAACTGATCGTTATGTCGTTCGCGTGATGTGTTTATGGTTTTTGTCTACTATACACTCGTGTACAGTGTATATCGCTAGTTTCTGAAATAGTCTGCTGAGCTAGCATCACAATATGTTGAATATTGCCTTATGTTTTACGTGAATGAAGTTTTTATTTGGCCATGAGTTTTATCTTTGAAATATCCATATACTTTATTTGTGGGACACCAAATTCTTTTTTTTCTTTGAATGTTGTATTATCAAGTACGTTGTATTATTATTGAAAAAAAACAGAATTCGATTTAATCGTCCGAAGAGGTTACAATTTAAGGCTTTCAAATTTATACTAACTACGTTAATATTGTATTTTGGTTAATATTTTATCATTGCATTTCAAACAACGTTTTGTAAAAATAACAAAATAGTGCTTTACTTAAATTATTTGATCAAAATTAAATTACGTTTATTAAAAATTATTATTATTAATAATTACACGTCCGCCTCCGTAGTGTAATGGTCAGCACGCTCGGCTACCGTTCTGGAGGTCCCGGGTTCGATTCCCAAGGGGGGTAAAATAAATATAAGTGATTTTTCACTCTAATATTTATTCAATATTACCCTAGACTGGTACCTGAAGCGGAAGGCTGATCACCTTTCCTTCATGTGTAAACGATCAAGATAACACTGCGTTTATATGACGCAGGGCCCTATGCACCATTGGGTGCGGATAAGGGTTTTATTTATTAAAATTATTAATTTAATTCAATTGAACAATTTCACCACATTTTTTCCACATTAGTTAGTTTTCACATTTTTTTCCAATATTTCCAAGTTTGAAAAGTTGAAGCCGAATATGGCATGTAAACATTTTGAGATTTTCAAATACAAAGAGAAAAAAATAAAACAATTCGGCAATAAAAAATACTGAAATTTTCTGTATTTGATCTGAATAATAATGAAATATATGCAAATGAAGGTAAATATTGGTAAAGACATTAACTGTCATTAAATTTTCATTTTGTCATGGGTATATTGTCTAAAAATCACGTTGTTGAATCCACACTTTATGACATTGAAGAGTTTAAAGGGTTGACATTCATAATTTTATGAGTTGAGATTCTGGCGTGGTTAATTTGGGTTTCGCATAAAAAATTAAAAAATTAAACATGTTATGCATGAAAAACACTGCGATTTGCTTTATTTGGTGTAATCAAATATGTTCAGAAAAAGGTAAATATTCGATTAGACATTAAGAATCATTCATTTTATGTGTTGTCATGTTGTCTTCTACAAATCACCTAGTGGAATCTTTTCCATACGTCGAAGAGTTTGTGCGGTTGAAATTCATAAATTGTTATGGATATTAAGATTCTAATGTTGCTCGTCTAGAAAAGTACTGCTATTTGATCTGAATTATTCTTAAATGAATGGAAAAGATGGTAAATATTGGTAAAGACATTAAGAATCATTAATTTTTCGTATCGTCATTGGTATGCCTTCTACAAACTACCTCATGGAATCCACTCTCCCAGGCGTTGAAGATTTTGCATAGTTGAAATTCATAGATGATTATAACTGTTGAGATTCTGGTGTCATTCATTTGGGTGTTGCGGATGTTTCTTCACTACCTTACCTGATAGTCCATGTAGTTGCCATAGCCCATGTGGTTGCACGTGCAGGCACAGGACTGAATGTGCTGGCGCAGCTCCAGCTCCACCTCCCACGGGCTCTCCATGCCCCCGCCCCCCTCACATGCCTCACAGCCCTCCCCCACCCTGGCGGCCCCCGCGGCGCATCACTCGCCCCCGCCGGCCGTCCGGCACGGGAGCAACTGGTGCTGCATCGCGACCAAAAAATTCAACACCCACCACACAAAGCCAACAACCGAAAAATTCAACACCTACCACACAAAGCCAACAACCAAAAAATTCAACACCTACCACAGAAAGCCAACAACGAAAAACTAACAAATTCAACAGTTTAAAAATAACAGTAACCGTTCACTTTTTTGAAAGAAAACAGTGATTGACAACTTTGTTTTTGTTATTAACCGTTATTAATTCAACACTTTTAAGATTGATTATTTATTTTCCCGTTTGTTTAAGGTGCTCTTTAATTTTTTTGACACTTGTTCAGAAGCTCGCGATCCTTTTGGAACTTTTGTGTGTGTGCGACTTGAGGTGGTGTGTGGACACTTTGCGTGCGGCGCTCGGCGCTCTGGCCCGGTAGGGTGGCGGCATGGCTACCCGTACGCTGCTCACGGCAGACTGTCGGAGGCTGCTGGTACAGCCACCCTGTACCCCCCTCGTGCGCCGCCTCCGCGCACACCCGCCGCCTGGCGCCCTCCTACTATGCACCAAGGCTATCAGTGTTGCCAGGCTCGGGGAAGCGAGATTCGCAGGAATGAAAATGGGAAAATGAAAATTATAACATATTTTATTCCTAACGTTGTTTATGGCTTATTAAATTGGGTCTATTATGCTTTAAACATTTAAAATACCTTTCAAAATAAGCAGGTACCTTGGTTGAACAAAAAAATATTCCATAAATTCATTATAAGTATGTGAAATTTTTAAAGCACTTTTTTCTTCTGTAATCTCAATCCTGTGGATTTGTCTACAGCAACAAATGACACCTATTTTTCCTTTCCGGTATTTTATTCAAAACCCACTTCTTCTTTAAAAATTAATAATAATGTGAAATGTACTCGAATCATTAACAAAGCTGTATATTAAAATAATTTGTATAAAAATCTATTCTTATATTATTGGAATTTAAAAATTCTGTAATTAAAATCATTATAAATATTTTATCATAACTTAATTATAATGTCTACCGTTTTTGAGGCTAACCGCTTCTTAATCAAAACTGTTTATTCAATATTTTTTTCTATTTCATTCATTTAAATTTATGAATCATATTTTTATTAGGCATGTAAACTTACGGAACAATAAAAATTATCGATAAATTTTACACAAAATCTTCATTTCTTGTGCTAAAAAAATCTATGAAATAAGCTATTAGTATACTTTTTTTTTAAACATATATGAAGAGTACGGAAGTCTGGGTGTTGACAGTGCTTACGTCATAGGCTTGGTTAAGTGATCACTTTACACACGCGTAACATTCACCAATTCTAACTATGATTGACAACCACACTACTCAATTTCCGGAACCCCCTAGATATATCGGTAGTGTAATGGCAAAGGGGTATATCTGTCAAATTGTTCGTTTTTGCACTCCTGTAAAATTTGGTTTGTGACAGATATACCTGTTTGCTTTTACAATACGGATATATTCAATATACGTTTGTCAAATTTCGAAAATGTAGCGAGATTTCGTCACTCACATGGCAACCCCGTACTTTTCTCCGGGGCTAGCAGCGGCTGCGGTTGCCTAGCAACCCCTCCCCACCCCATTGCCCCCCTCCCTCCCGCCAAACTTCACGCACACATACAGACCCACGCACACCTGCAAATGATGTTATTTACACTTACATTACCTTATTATGAAAATAATTTACATCTCCATGTGATTTTCAATTATTTTATTTTTTTGCTGATTTTTCGTTTTGTTAAAAAATCCGTTTTTAAGGCGATATTGCTGCTGAATGTAGTAGGAACAGTTTAACCATGCTCCTGACTTTGTAATTCGTTTTTGATGACGGTTTTTATTGTTATTTGTTTTATACTACAATGTTTTTTTGTGTATTATCGATACTTATAGCCAACGTTTCAGCCTACATTGGAGGGTCTATTATCGGGAAATGTGTGAAAGTGTTTTATGTTTTATTAAAATTATAACATTAATTAAAAACAAAAAATTCATTGAATATCAAATTATTTTAACGGTCACTGTGTGATAATATTTATCAATTTTTTAAGTATTTTTTTAACCGTTATCCGCACCCAAATGGTTCAAAAGGCACTGCATCCTATAAATGCAGTGTTATCTTGATCGGTAACACATGAAGGAAAGGTGATCAGCCCTCCGCTTCAGGTACCAGTCCAGGGTAATATTGAATAAATTTTAGATTGAAAAAAAAAACACTTATATTTATTTGACCCCCCCCCTGGGAATCGATCCTGGGACCTCCAGAACGGTAGCCGAGCTTACTGAGCATTACACTACGGAGGCTGCCAAAATTTATTTACCTGGTAAAAGTACTATTTATAAATATCTATTGTGACATTATCTTATTCGATGCATCCAACATTGGTACGGTGTTTAATAATGATGTTAAACGATTGCCACAATAGATTTAAATGTGATATTATAAGTTAAGATTTAAAAATAAAAATAAAAACATTAAATAAGAAGACTATTTTTTTTTAATACAGATTTTTTCACGTCTATCAAAATAATGTCCTTTAAATAAATAACAGTTGAAAAAAATATTCTACGATAAAGTTTTGGTTTAAATTTTGTCAGTTTTAATTTATCAGTCTAGGCCTTGGCTTTTAAGTGTTTTATTACTTTAAAACCACTTCAGAGCTCTATGAATGTTTACAAAAGTAAATAATTTCCACGCAAAAAAAACGTTTCGCACGTAAAGTACCTAATAATTTAGTTCCAAATACTTTGAAACAGAGAACGAACTACTCAAAAATATTTAATTAAAAATTAATTTATAATCATAATTAAAATAAATAAAAACACTTTCTAAAGCACATAGCGAATCTATTTAGAAACTAAATTTATTAAATTTTTGTAAAATAAAACCATATCAACGTGTTATAAATTAAATAATAAAAATGTAATTTATCAATATTTTTTAAATAATAAGCAGGGAAAGATTCGAGAAGTAATAAATATATTAGAAATTCAAATACAATCATGAAATATAATTTCGTACTAGGTTTTTTTTTCAGTAAAACTATTTTAAATGCAATAATCTATAAGTGCAGTCAATTTAAAATGCATTAAAAATCATTACAATTCAATTCATCAAATAAAGTCTAGAATCGCATACAGTGGATTTCGACCGCCAGCTGAAATAATTGTTTTAGAGTGTTTAAATTAAGCGCTTTGTACAGCACTTTCAATATTTCAAACCAAAATTATTGAATGCACATAGGTATTTGTGATAATGTGATATTGCAATATTTCATTGGTGATTCGTTCAAATCAAATGGTGCCTAGAAATTCTGCGATATTTAATTATGTTTTATGCATAAAATGTAGATTTGTACACTGTTAATGAGGACATTAAATGTTTTTTTAAAAGTATGACCATTTCTCTTTTCACTAATGGGTGATGAATTTGTGACAACTGTTTTGCGCTGCTCTTTTTAAAAAAAAAATTAGTCAATCTAGTTTTATTATTAAATTATGTATTAAGTGCATTTTTCTTATATTACACGAAAGTAATAAAATTTTGTACATGTGTTACAAACGCACGTCTAATAAAAATCTACATAATAGAGGAATCAAATTTTATGTAAGATAAAGTCAGATGAAGAAGAGAGTGAAGACGATTCTGAAATGCTCATGTCAATAAAATGCAAGAAAATAGACTATCCCGAATTTGCTCTTCAAGATAACCCAGACGGAAGAAAGCCGCCTTAAATTCCTCTTAAGCGATGGCATGATAGCTGGCGGTAGACATCATAAGAGACGGATATCGAACAAACAGATCCTAGGATGTATAAGAAGGAAGAAGAAGAAGAAGTAACATAATAAAAATAGATGGTATCGGCTTCGTACACCATTTAACAAGAAACATATTTTATGCTGATTTTTTAAGAAATACGTAGAAAATATGAGGATGAAAATTTGTTTTACATTTAAAATAATTAAAACGGAATTTAAAATATTGTCACGAAAATTCGTTACAGAATGGGAAAATTTTATTAATAATTTTATTTACGGAGCAATCGCGGTAATAATCTCCGAGGCGTCTATAAATAAATTGATTAATAAAACTTTTACACCCTCAATTTCTCTAGATACCTACATTGATATTAAAAATGTGTACTTTATACAAGTCCGAAGTTAATTTGATCATTCGATTAAGAAAATTCGTGAAATCTCCGCTGTTTTTCATTCCATCCTCATCCGCAAAGACGCTAACGCTTGATTATTTTTTTGTTAATTTTTAATTTTGTAATTTTCGAATTCTTTTACTAAATTTGAGTCTGCCTCCATGCCATAATGGTTGCTGCATTTAACTTAAATGAAATTTCCTTTTTTTTTTTCAAATATTGATTTTTTTGTACCCTATATTTATTATTGGATTGTGTAAAAAAACGGTTCAGTATTGAACAACGGCCTCCCTCTTGGACTTCCTCAGTTGTCTATTGGACGCGACTCTCTTCCAGTGCAGGCCCGCCACTTTTATTATGTCATCGGACCATCTTGTTTGGGGCCTACCCACGCTTTTACTCCTGTTCTAGGCCTCCATTCAAGCACCTTTTACCTCGATCTATGTTTCTTCAAACATACATGCCACATGACCTGCCCATTTCTATTATTGTTCCACGATTCTTTGAGCTACATCTGTTAGTTACCTTGGTCTTTTCCCTTATCCAAACATTCGTTTTTTTGGCCCCTATGTGATATGTTAAGCATCTCCATTACTTTTTGTGTTACCCGGAGTTTACGTATGATTCGTTTAGTTGGGGTTAATGTCTCGAATCCATAGGTGAGCACTGGGAGTACACATGCATCAAACGTTTTCCTCTTCAAATATATATTTATATAAATTTATATATATACATATATATATATATATATATATATATATATATATATATATATATATATATATATATATATATATATATATATATATATATATATATATATATATTTATATATATGTATATATATATATATAAATATATATATATATATATATATAAATATATATATATATATATATATATATATATATATATATATATATATATATATATATTTATATATATATATATATATATATATATATAAATATATATATATATATATATATATATATATATATATATATATATATATATATATATATATATATATATATATATATATATATATATATATATATATATATATATATATATTTCATCATACGTAAGGTGAATTAATGAATGAAGTATCTGGAGAGGATAAATAATAAAAATGTTAATATTTTACTGGTTTAAATAAAGAAGTGAAGTCTATTCTTACCGACTCGTGAACGAAGTTTAACGCATTAGGGCGTTTGGGGATACATTCACCTGGAGATTTTTCTTGGTCCCATAAATATTTAATCTTAATTTCACCTGTCAGAAAGCGCTCTCGCTCTGCTCCCCGAAAACGGACTTAAAAGGTAGCATCCAATTTTAATAGAACGCCATTAGTTTGCTCAAGAGCAGACTTCGTATACAATTTTTATGATTCTCTTTATTTACCTTCAAAAGAAACGTACCCAACTCCGAGATGAGTGAATTGAAATAATGAACACATACATAATAAAACAACATGTGGCGTTTCTCATGTGTGTGATTATAATCCAGGATTCGGACCTCACATACTAATATAAGAGTTTCTGCTTGGTAAAAAGCTTCTTTACATCTCACCAATAGATATCTCTAGTGAAGTTCTAGTGATTCAAGAACAAGGTTTCTAAATTGGTTCATATATATATATAGAACTTCCAAGAATTTGAGTAGTGTGGTTGTCAATAATGGGTAGAATTGGTGAATGTTACACGTGTGTAAAGTGATCACTTAAACCAGCCTATGACGGTCGTCAGCCCCGTAAATGCCCAGACTTCCATTTTCTTCTTCAAGTCAGAGATGTCAAAAAATAATATGAAAATAACAAGTATAAAGTATTTTTTTCATAAATATTTAATTTCACCAGTGACCGGTCTAAGTAAAGATTTTATCAATTTATTTATTGAATGCAACTTTTTTGTAAGAAATCACTTCGAGGGTTATTAAAAATAAATATGTACTTATTTAAACATTTAAAACAACAAAATAATAAATTTATTCTTCACACATATTGATATGTTAACCAAACCGCGGCCAGTAACTTCAAATGTTCCTTGAAATCAATCGTTTGATTAGCTGAGTGAAAATGTTCTATATTGGTATAGAACATTAGTACCCCCGTAAATGCCCAAACTTCCATATTCTTCTTCATCTTTGATGAGATGTCAAAAAATAATATAAAAAAAATTCTTATTGCCAAAAAAGTCGTCAACCTAAACATTATATTTGGAATAGGGAATAAGTAATTCTTAATTATTTCATATAAATAAAGTCGGTAAAATTTCTAAAAAAGTCTAATTTTTACCTTTGTTTGGTGTTTTAAAATGTGTCGCAAATCTGTCCGCTTTTTTCAACTTAATTTCTCATCGCGTTAATTTAATAAAAAAATTAATCGTATGACTTTTATAAACCAGAACCGACAGTCCTTTAATTAATTTCCTTGAATTTCAATGGTGTTCATTACGAAAATTCAAGCTGCTAATGGATCGCATCAGATTACAAACTTCATTAAATATTCCGAATTTATAATTTTCGTTATTATTTAAAGAGGATGGCGAATCTTTTAAGAATTAAGGCAGCTTGCAAATTCTACTCTGATATACAATATTATCTTACTTTGTAATTAAGAGGTAAAATTTCAAACCATTGTCCGCCTCCATAGTGTAGTAGTTTGGCTACCACATTTGCCTACCATACTGGAGGTTACGGGTTCGATTCCAGGGGGTCAAAATAAATATGATTTTTTATTTGTACATTAATTTAATATATCTATGAAGCATAAGACTAATTTAGACCTTGTTTTCCGATCAACTTAACATTACATCAATTCATTTCATTTCGTGTACCATTGAGAAGTTGAGTAAGAAGATGAGGGTAATGAATTTTATCGAGTTTTTGAAGCGTTATACTGATCACCTCGTCTTCATACATTTAATGATAAACTGAACACTGTTTTTATTTTTTCAGTGCTCTATGCACCATTGGGCTTGGATGAGTAAAAGAAGGGGATAAACAATTTTATCAAATCGGAAATGTGAATATTCGGGTATTAACAGGGCTTACGGCGTGTCATTGGCTGGTTAAAATTATATTATGAAAACTTATTATATTGATACTAAACCACCTTTTTTAAATCTCAACATAGAAGTCTTGACACACACAAACATACAAAGCTTACGATCTGTCATAGACTAATTCCTTTCTACCTAAGATTGTCAACCACACTACTCAAATTTTGGAAGTCATACTTATATGATCCATTTTCTCTTTCTATTTCACTTTATTTAGCGCTTTTAAACCACAATTTACAATGGTCTACGTTTTAGTTTCTGAAATAAAATAAAAAAAAGAACAATTATTACATTTTTGAGAAAAGTCATAATAAGGATACGAGAACTGAAAACGTTTTAAAAGTAATGAGATCCTCTGGGTACACAATTGACTCAGTCGTTTGTCCTTAAGTACTTGTATAAATAAATAAAAAAACTTTTTCTTGGAAGTAAAAAGGTCTCTTATTCACTGCCAATCCCTTGAAACAGTCCGGGAAAACATTTGTCTAGTTTTTGTATGGCTAATTGGATACCTATTGTCATTCCCATAAATCGTTTAAAAAAATATCCTCAACTCAGCACGACGTGAATTATTTTGTTGGGTTTTGAAATATCTAAGTAATTAAGTTACCTGTCGGTTTATTTTGTATGTATAGTACATAATTATAGGTATAATAAAATATCAATAATAATCAATAAATAATGAGTGTAAGTCCCTCTCTAAGCACAGGAGCTTAGTCTGTTATTGGAGAGAAACAGCGTAACATGCAACAGGACTTAAATTAGATTAATTAGTAATGTTTGAAATTAAAAAGGCAATTAATTATAATTTACAACTAATAAATACGCAAGTAAACGATTTTTCTAAAAGTCCGTTATTAAAAATGTTTCCAATCACTCAACATCCTTGATCCTTTTTGACTGTGACTGCTAATCAACACAAAAAATAAAGCCACTTGAGCCATCTACCCAAGCTCCTTTTCCTAACCGTCAGAATATTTTGATTTTTTTTAAATAGATAGTGTTTTAGTATTAATCAGTCTTGATAAAGAAGCGGTTAACTTCGAAACCGGTACACATTATAATTAAGTTATAATAAAATATTTATAGTGATTTTAAAACAATGTTACATTTTAATTATAAATTTTATGTTTTAAAATGCGTCTAAAATTGAAATGTTGAGTAAATATATATTTTTAATGTACTTATATACAAAAAATATTTATAATAATATAAATAATTGTAATGAAACCTTTATTTTTATAATTCGAAATATTAATTTTCATGATATACTTAACAAGTATTTTTTAAAGTAATCCTTAAAAAACGATATTTCCGAAAATAAAATACTTTTCAAAAAAAAATTACAATAATAGTGAATTTACATTATTATTATGGAATCCATATAAGTCTGCCTATTAAACGATTTGTTTTGAATTCTCAATATATAAACAAATTATCGTACATGTAAAAACGATATTTTCGTATTGAAAAACGGGCTTTAATTTCGTGTTTTGGTCTTAAACTAAGTATCTGATTAAAAGAAATTAAAATATTCTCAATATTATTAATATTTCAAGCATTTACTTTGTGGTCAGTCATTTTTCCTTATTTATTTTTTTTACAAAAATTTTAATATTATAATATTGGTATATAACCATTCACAGAGATTTTTATGTCAACCAGTCTCGAGACGTACTCGTCTCTTCGTCAGGACAATCACTACCACAGAATGTAAACAAATGAAAAATACCACCCTTCACCTTGTTTACATGCTGTGGTAGTGATTGTCCTGACGAAGAGACGGGTACGTCTCGAAACCGGTAGACATACAAATCTCGGTGAGTGGTTATATACTAATATTATCAACATTTTTGTAAAAAATAAATAAGTAGAAATTAAAACTCTAAAAAAGCAAAAACAAATTTGTTTCAACGTAAAATTGTACACAAACTGTATTATGCTTTTTTTAATTTTTAAAAGATTACGTAGTTATACTTTTTTCATTATTCCGAGACTTTATAGATGTTAAACTTTCTATTTCGATCATGAAGTGTTGAATGGTGAAGGTATTCACCTGTACTATATATTATCGTTCCTCAGTGAAATCTCATGGGTAAAATAGAAGGTATACGTGCCATTGTCAGAAGGCAACTCTCTGCGCTTCAGAATGTGCGTG
Source organism: Brachycentrus maculatus (assembly GCF_059751285.1). Lineage (NCBI taxonomy): Eukaryota > Metazoa > Arthropoda > Insecta > Trichoptera > Brachycentridae > Brachycentrus > Brachycentrus maculatus. Next base: position 360,822 of record NW_028280874.1, read on the forward strand.
ACTGGTATGAGACTGAAGGAGTTCAAGAGCTTTTTCAAATATCATGAAAAAAATACGCTTACACATTGTGAGCGCCTACAAAGATTTTCAGGAACCACGTCGTATTTGTGAGTTACCTTTATCCCCACAAATTATCAAAGATTGACAGCTGTATATGCGAACACAAATGAAATGGAATACCTTGTTATACGGCAAAGCACACGAATCACAATTAACACACTTTATGGTGTTTGTACATACGTATAAATAAATTTTATGTATTATTTTGTTGACATTTCAACATTGACAAAGAAGAATATAGAAGTCTCGGCATTTGCAGGGTTTACGACCGTCATGGGCTGTTTTAATTCATGTTTATGATGGTGGTAAGCCCTGTAAATACCCAGACTTCCGTATTATTCTCCTTCATCTATGATGTTGAGAACATAATGTAAAAACTTACTCCTAATTGGTGATAATCCAGATTCGTGAACAAGTGGACACACTCAAAATGTAAAAATAAATATTTTTTAAAGTTTTTTTCCGTTTTAAATGAAACCGTATGTTGTATTTAATTAACACACTTTATGATTACGCATATTGAATAACATAATTCAAAATCTAACATAGCCTCTTTTGGTCATAAGAACTTTGATCTTTTTTATTTATTGTTTCGGCATTAACTTTGTGGTAAGACATGTTACAATGATTAAAGAAAAAACTTGTTTTTTACCACTTGAGTTTTATTATAGACTACATGTTTCAGAAGTTAAACTTTTATTATACAGACCTGAATGATGGAATTTTAACTTCTGAAACATGTAGTCTATAATAAAACTCAAGTGGTAAAAAACAAGTGCTTTCTTTAATCATTAGAACTTTGATCAATATGCAATAAAGCTGTACCACCTGTTTTCATTATTCATGAAGTCTTAAAATAGGCCAAAAGGCCTACACCAAGAAGAAAACGAACCTAACATCGTTGCGTTGCAAGCAAATGACAGTTTGTTTTCTTATGTTGAATTTTCTATGGTTTTCTCAGATCCCCAGAATTTTCCACGTATATGACGACCGTCAATTTTTCACCCTACGGGTTATATATCAAAATATATACTACAGGTATTTCATCTGCGACGAAGCACCTATTATTTTTATGTGAAAGAAATGGAAATCTAACCATACCCGGATTTACGTCCTTGCATTTGGCTGGCTTAAGTGATCGCCTTATACACTTATGTAACGTTTGCCATTTGAAATGTGTCGGGTTGTGGTACCGTGGTTTCGTCGGTTTGTGGTTGTGTCGCGGACTCTTGAGTCAAAGATTCTTGGTTCGAACCCACTCTACCACAAGTTGATACCTATTTTTAATAATAAGCTGCTTAGGTTCACAGAAATAGTATGAAATTGGAGTGTTTTTGTAAATAATGAAAAAAAACAAATATTCATATTTCTTAAATTAAAATAAAAAATATTTAACTTCTAAACTGCATTCATCTTGAAAGTTGTACGTCAATAAGAGCATTTATGTTTAATGGACAATCAATACAGATAAATATGAACAACGTTCATTAATCTTTATATATTTCTTCCAATAACTTTTTATATTTCTTAGACCAACTGAGCACAATTGCCTGTTATATGAGCAGTGAAATGAATGGATACCTGTTACAGTAATGGCATTTCTCTTGGGAAGTTGCATGAGCTCAGATATGCAATCCGGAATACCCTTGCCATTACTGTAATTTTCATTTTTCCAAATCATATTTCTCTTCCGTTTTATTTCTTCCGATGCAGAAGTTTCCCTTACGGTTTCATCAGACGTGGTATGTCTATACATGCTGTGGATGCTCCGCACCCTTGCATTTAAGAGTAAAAAGATTTGGACTTCTATCCATAAACAACAATACTGCAATTTAAATATTATACATTTATGTATATAGGTACATATATATTACTCGGTAAGTAACATTTCTTTTGGAATATATATAATATATAGTATAGTATGAATAGTGGCATAAACAATTTATTTTTTTTACATTTCATCAAAGATGAAGAAGAATATGGAAGTCTGGGCATTTACGGGGCTGACGACAGTCAAATGCTGGTTTAAGTGATCACTTTACACACGTGTAACGTTCATTAATTCTACCCATTATTGACAACCACACTACTCAAATTCTTGGAAGTTCTTTTGAAACCAATTTTGAAAGATTATTCTTGAATCACTAGAACTTCACTATAGACATCTATTGGTGAGATCTAGTGAAGATTCAATAATAATGTTTCAAAATTGGTTCATGTATATAGAACTTCGAAGAATTTTAGTAGTGTGGTTGTCAATAATGGGTAGAATTGGTGAATGTTACGCGTGTGTAAAGTGATCACTTAAACCAGCCTGTGACTGTCGTCAGCGCCGTGAATGCCCAGACTTCCATATTCTACTTCACCTTTAATAACTTCTGTAATTGGAGATTATCCAGATTTTGTGAACAAATATTTGGTTTAGTATAAGTTTAATTTATATTTAAATATTTTAAAATTTAGATGAGGTTATTTATAAATTTTAAAAGTTAACAAATGAGGTTATTAATTTATTATTTATTAGTTATTAATTTTATAGATAATTTATTTATAAATCGATCGATTGGGTTTTCACACTACCTCCAGTTCTTTGTATCTAAATCTCCCTTCCAGCGAATTCATTGCGTTGTCTCGTAAATCCCAGTTTTCCGTTACTGGAGCCGCTGGCTTAGCCTCCCCGATCCCAGGTTACTATTCGTGAATTTAACAACTTTGTTCCAGTTCGCTGTCGTCGCTATACTTTGCAATCTTCCTTACTTTTTCAGGGAAATTGCAAAATAAACGTCACAAGTTATAAACGTTTCATTTTCCCTGCTGACTTCACTCTTACCTATAACATGTACTCCAGGAAGGCATCCTTTGCATCGAGAGACAACTTAATTGTTTTTAAGTGAAACTTTTTATACACTGTAGAGGTATTGGGTTTGCGCGACTTAACGTACCTACAACGAAACGTAGCAGGAAAGAACTCACTCGACAAAAATACAAACGAACTTGTATTTTTACTTAACTTAAAAATATAATTAAAAACTTCTCCGTTAGCAGAATTTATTTTAAAAAAATACAAAAATAACTCGTATGCAGCTACATTTTTCTTATACAATTATTTCATATTGACATCATTTCTTCATTTGATAATTTATTTGACGTTACATTTTTAACCATTTCAACGTTTACTCAAAGTCAAAGCATTCCAAATGTGATTCTGAAACATTTCAATAGTCACGTATTTTTATATAAAATTTTCGTTCCCTTTAACCAAGGCGATATTTGTTTCATATAAAAATTAACATAGATATTGACATCCTAACACGAAGAGCATGAAGAACAATATGGATGTCTTGGTATTTCCAGGGCTCACGTTAAGGCGCTCAGTTTGTAGTCATATAAAATTTACCATTTTACTCCTGATTGATAACCACACTACTAAAGTTTCGATAGTCGTATATATGTATGTTCATTCTTTAATATTTACCTTTGATATGTGAGTTCTCGGCAGCATGTATGGTTGAGTTGAGTATGTTTTTAATTACCTGAGACATCTATGAAATATACATAGATAAGAATCTTCCCAAATTACTTTACGTACTAAGAGACCATGATTAAAAAAATTAAATAGCTTTTCAATTAATTTATTATTAGATTAAAACCAATATTTTTAGCTTTTCCACTTTTTTATTTGACCAGCGACCGGGTTTCGTCGTTACCGACATCATCAGACTGGTGTCGGTAACGACGAAACCCGGTCGCTGGTCAAATAAAAAAGTGGAAAAGCTAAAAATATTGGTTTTAATCTAATAATAAATTAAAAATGCAATTCCATCACGAAGTGTCAGTGGATAATATAAAGCTTTTCAATTGACAAGTTATTTTCTTCATAATGTTGTAAATAAAAAATTAGTATAAATAGTTCAGTTTCAAGATAATACAAATAAATACATTTTTACATTGCATATTAAATTCAATTCGTCATGTTTGTTTTTCAGTAGATCCATTAACAACATCGGCAAAGAAATAATCTTAGTCCAGTTAAAAACTGACAACTAACCGTCATGTAAGATTCTTCGCTTTTTATTCTAAAATACTTATTGAAAATATATTTTAAATTTTTTTTTTTGCTGATTTTTATGATTATACAAATAAAGTTTTTTTCTGTATTACATTTAAGTAGCCATGTTTGTTTTCAAATCCATTTACAAACAGGTACAGAAATAATCTCAATCCTATGAATGACTTATATGGTAAAATCCTTCTATGTAAATCATTATAAAATGATATTATAGCTTATATCCTGGGGGGATTTCTCCTGCATTAAAATTTTACGAAATTGAGCTTAAGACTGTTTTACAGTTTACTTTTGGTCGTCGGATGCGAGGAAATTTAATGCAGTTAATATATTACACATCCACCCTCCCATTCCCATCTTTATTACGTTACTTCATTGGGCTTAATGCTGGCGGTAGTAACGTTGCATTAATTACTTTCACCCTTAATATCTGCAGAAAGCTAATTACTATCGTTAAAAACACTTCCACAACATTAAAAGAGCTGTCATCAAAATAAGTATGGAAGTGAAGCATGGAGTCAACAAAACAAGGATAAAAGTAAATTGAATGCAGTCGAAGAGAGATCTCTCAGAATGTGCGACAAAACGATGTATGATAGATGTGTGAATGATGATTGAAAGAGAGAATGCAAAATTGAGATAAACATTATCGTTAAAAACATGTGTTGATATTTGATATAGTTTGGGCATGTGAATCGAATTAGTGAAGAAAGAGTAAAACATAGGTATGAAGCGAATGTGGTTGATAATAGAAGCAGATGAAGAGCAAAAACATGACATTATTTTAATGAGATCTAAATTTCATAGATATTTTTAGTAAACGAGTACCTATTTTATTGAAGTTTTTAAGACACGACTTTTAGAATATGATATTTAAAATACATGTTTAATTTAAAACATGTATATATACATACATAAATGTATATATGTATATATATATATATATATATATATATATATATATATATATACATATATATATATATATATATATATATATATATATATATATATATATATATATATATATATATATATATATATATATATATATATATATATATATATATATATATATATATATATATATATATATATATATATATATATATATATTATTAGATTAAAACCAATATTTTTAGCTTTTCCACTTTATTTTATTTGACCAGCGACCGGGTTTTGTCGTTACCGACATCATCAGACTGGTGGGAGGCTATACAAATTGTTATGTTATATATAAAACAAGGCAGGTTGATAACCATGATTTGATATAATTTTGTTGAAAAATTGGTTTAATTTGAGTGAATTTAAGTATTCTATGATATTACATTTCAATATACATGCAAAATAACGTGGTGACCTTTATCAAATATTTGTATTAGATTCTTTTTAAAACAATGAAAATATCGGGAGTCTAAATTGTGACTAAATGAACCAAGGATGCTGACCGGGGGGGGGTATCCTTAAATATTTGTTTCATAGTATCTTTGATAAAATTTAATGAATTTGCTTCCATATTAGTTAATTATTACAGGGTGAAATAAGCTCCCAGATCAAGTTGTACGGGTATAATAATACCCGATAATGTAGTTATGTACGTAGATCTGTGTGTGATAACAGAGATGGTAGGGTTGAGGCTCAGGTAAAAACGAGCGCCTATTCAACTTAACCTGTGCTCCGGAGTTTACATCGAGATTGAAACAACATACCCTAGGCAATCATATTAATGGCTTCGTAGTTATACTCAAAGGGGATGGTTTCAACTACCAATAAAATAACATACGAGGATATTAAAGACTGTGCCTCAGGTAAAAAATAGTCTAGCATTAATTTTACATTTTCACATTTGAATTCAATGAAAAAAATATAACTTCATAATGTATATTTATACATAATCGTATATAACTAACTAACTAACTAACCATCACGCCGATTCCACGCAGGGGTAGGCAGAGAGAATAGAGCGCCACACCACTCTGTCCTTGCAAACAATCTTCGCCTCTTCCACGTTCATGCATCTCCTTATACATACCCGCCGATTGTTACGACTCCTTACCTGACCACTTTCAAGTATTGGGCATACGTGATCGTGCCATGTTTTTTTTCGGTCTTCCTCTGCTTCTTTTCCCACTAACATTCACCTCATAAATTTGTTTTACCGTTCTTTTCTCACTCATTCATTCTACATGTCCAAACTATCTCAACACACCTTTCTTAATTTTTTCTCAGCTTTGCATTCCTTCCTTATTTCACTATTCGCACATCTATCACACATCGTTTTGTGAGAGATTGCATTTCGACTGCATTCAGTCTACTTTCATCCTTCTTTTGCCAACTCCATGTTTCAATTCCATACATTAGAGTAACCAAGGAACATACATTAGGAACCAGAACTCCATACACTAGAGTTGGAATAATCGTATATTCATTTGAATTTTCATGAAAAACAGTTTGTTAGCGTAGTTTTCAACATAATTGCAACACACGCAATACAAATCATTGCCCATGGTGAACAGCGTGCTTCTCGACAGTTGCTATGCTGTCACTTTTATTTTCATTTTAAATATTTTCGATCGCATTGTTGTTTCATCGATTTTTAAATTCTCATTGCTTTACAAGCAACTTGAATTTAAACATATTATAAAAGTGTACTTTTTAATATATTTTATTTTTTCGTTTAACCAGATTTAGCCATAAGAAAGCGTTTTTTTTACAAAGTTCATAAAAGTAATATAATATTTATTTCGGCTTATTAAAATATATATATTTTTTTACCACGGAGACTTAAGTCTTAAGACTTAAGTCTTAAGATCTAAATCCGGTATTTGTGAACAAAGATTTCAATAATCAAAACACTGGAAGTTTAATTTGTATTTGAGACAATAAAAGTACCAGTGACACTGTATAACAATCATTTTACAATTAAACAAACTATTTTTATTTTTGTCGTATCTGTTAAGTAATTTGTTTTTAAGAGAGCACATACTGCGATTTAACAATATCTTATTGGAATAACTAGGACTAAAGTATTTTTACGCTTATTGCAATGTTATTTTAATGTTTATTGTAATTAATTATTTATTTATTTTTGTTTATTGTAATTAAATATGTATTCCTGTTGTAATGTAATTCGTTTGTTTATTGTAATATTTTGTCCACTTCCGTAGCTTAATTAATGGTCAGCACGCTCGGCTACCGTTCTAGAGGTCCCGGGCTCAATTCTCAGGGGGGTCAAATAAATAGAAGTGATTTTTTCACTGCAATATTTATTATTTATTACCCTAGACTGGTACCTGAAGCGGAGGGCTGATCACCTTTCCTTCATGTGTAAACGATCAAGATAACGCTGCGTTTATATGAAGCGGTGCCCTATGCACCATTGGGGTGAGGATAAGGGTTAAAATAATAAATAAAAATATAATTTTTTTATCAATTATAATTTAATTCTTGCTTTTATTGTAATGTAGTTTGTATGTTTATTGTAATGTATTTTTTTATGTCAAATAGATGAAGAAAATTTGTGTAAGTGATGTAATAAGTGACGATGGCCAAGAAAGCTCTGCCAGGCCAATAAATCAAATCCCTTAATTTGGTCACGTCAAGAGTCTACGTAATCGAAAAGCATGTATGACTAGACTGATTTATGAAACTAGAATAAGCTAGTAAAATACTGCTCATGTATCAAGATCCATGCTTGTAGCGTTATATCTTCTTTACTTTCCCCTATTTTCACAAGATCATTTTGCTTTAACATACGTATTTTAAGGCGTATTTGTATTCAAAAAGGTTTTATTGAATAGTTAAGAGTGGGTAAAATCTTGTTTTATTACACTCATAAACCGTTTGCTTTTCCCAAAAACCCTCCTTCTCTAAACTAACTAATGTCCTTACCGAATAATGTATTAAGCCTTCAAGCAGATATAGCCTGAAGAAAGGCTCTACTTGAAATCTAAAGCATACTGGACTTACTCAGTACCTATTCAAAATCATAAAAAATTATATGCATAGGTATTGTAATTTACTGACGTGGTATTTGTTTCTTACTATTTGAGAACGTGAATTAATGAAATGAAAAAAATCTGCATTTATTATCCAATATGTATAAAAATATGTATTATTTTTCATTTAACCAAGTTTGCTTTTGCCTACCTTCGAATTATATAGCCTTTTATCAAACATCTTTCATCTTTAAACACCTCCAACACAAAATTGAATAAAACAATTTGTTTAGTTATTTGTGTCAAACACTTGATATAATCATGTAAATGATATAAATATAATATATGGTAAACAAAATATGACTAAGTACTGCACCCATCCCTGAGTTAACCTTTATTAATATTTTTTATAATGATGGCATATAATCCAAGATTTATTGTTATTATAATATTTTACAAAAAACGTGGTAGAAAAATATTAACTATTTAAAAAAAAGTTTAAATATACAAACAAACTTTTATCGTAGAGATGCTGTGGATGTGTTTAAGGGGGTTATTCTTAACCAGAAGACCAATGGCGTTTGCTCCTCCCAGCCAATCACCAAATGAGTCTGTCTCCCAAGAGACCATGTAAAGGTTATAGTATGGTGTGATATACATTAAGAGTTAGGCAACCGGTCCTTTCATCGTCCCACATTTCTTGATTCTGCAAAAATCCTTTTACCGAACGAAATTATTTCTTTTATTATTATTTTCGTTATCTTGGACCTAAAAGTAGATATGCAATGTTTAATTTCTAATGTGTGTGTGTATGTGTTTATATTATAAAGATATAAATATACACACACATATATATATATATATATATATATATATATATATATATATATATATATATATATATATATATATATGTGTGTGTGTGTGTGTGTGTGTGAGTGTTTGTATAATGAATGGATGAGTAAGAAAGTAAATAAAAAATCAGAGGAAGATGCGCAAAACTTAATCAAGAAGTCAATTCAACAACATGTTTTTCAAATACTGAAAATTGGGCAAAATTCGGAATAATTGGCGGATATGAATGAAGAGATATATAAATGAGGAAAAGTCAAAAAATGTTTTCTTAGACAGTAGTGTGGCATTTTATTTTCTCTTTAAAAGCCCTGGAGATTAGTAGCGTGACGGTTGGTTGGTTTTTTTTACTAGCTTTGATTGAAGTCTGAAAAAAACTGATGTAAAAGAAAACTGTCTTTCATCGAACATTATTTGAATGAGACGATAATAGGTTACTAGTATTTATTTACCTACATATAAAAACCAGTATAACCAATTCAAACGAGAGCACGATAATTCCCAAGACACCCCCGTCTACTTTGAGTAGGGATGGCGGTTATAATTTATATTGACAGTTTCGGTAATGCTGAAATTCCTGAAAACAAACAAAAAACATTTTGTTTCCCATTTTTATTTTTACTTCCGAAGAAAAGTCTCTGAAGGCTCTTTTCATTCCGCGGAGACGGATGATAATTATACGTATGTCTATCAAAAAGAAAATTTATTACTGAATATTTCTGTAAAATTAAAATTTCTGTCATTTTATTTTATCATTTTTTATGTATATTTCACTATCATCGGCTTACTCTACTTCTTAACTACATTTAATTTGTTTATTTATAATAAACGATGCAAAAAATCAATACAGTGTTATCTTAATGGTTAATTTCTTTAAGTAAGGGTGAACAGTCCTACGCTTTGTTTACAAGTCCAAGGTGATTTTTAAACCATCGATTACACATGCTGGTATTATATGTAAAATATGTAAAAGTTAACATGTTGTTACTCTATTTACCTACCTAAAATGAAACATAGGATACTGAAAGAAAAACATACAGTGTTAATTGAGCTTTAAATATTTAGTATATAATTCTACGACTAAAAGGCGAGCTTTTACCATTCATTTCCAAAGACACATAATTCCCTTATAAATTTAAAAATAATAATAAAAAACATGTTTATTAAATTTAAAAAATATGTAACAGTTATAAAATATAATACTTTATCCTTGTAAAATATTTTTTAGGACCTTGGGAATGATAGAGTTCCACTACAGTTCTATTGGGTATGTTTTCTTAACAACCATAATTTTTTTTATTTTATTATATCTCTTTTTAAGCAATTTTCTAATTTTTTTAGATCGCTATTGGGTTTTTTTTTACCTTGCTTATTATGTCCAAGGTTTTTTTCATAAAGTGGAATTTTGTTTCTTCAACATAGCTTAAAAATATTTTATTTTAATCTGTGTTGGGAACAAGAAAGATAATCTAGTGTGGGCCAATAATGAATTTCTCAACATTTGCTTATTGCTGGGAAATACTACGTAAAACTCCTCAGGAGAAGCCAGACTGTTGACTGTCATCAGCAGACCTTCCGTTCCGCTAGAAGAGAGTTCGGTATTTTGTATACTAGCTAATTCTTTATAAAAATATGTAAGATTTTTAGTTTTTTATATGATTTATTTTTATATTATTATTTTTTTAAGTCATATTTTAATAGCGTTATCTGCCTAGTATTTTAAAATAAATAAACAAGTATTCTCGTATATTCACAAAGTAAAACAGCTCGCTTAAAGTTTGTAACATTAAAAATACTTCATTACTTTTAAGGATAACTATCAAACCAGTATACAAAAAATAAAAACACTTTGATATACCATTCTCGTGGTCAAGTCGGGACATTATCCAAAGGAATGATACTGTATATAGGAGGGGAGCGAAGGCAGTATAAAGGGGTGGCAGGGTTGTGTGGGAAGGCAATAGGGTAGGTAACTTGCCTTAAAGAGGTCCTTTCTAGGCAGATGGTGAAAACTGCAATACTTGTGCTGAATATTTTTATCAGTTTCATTTCGCCCGCCCGACCGGCGACCCCGCACAAGGCTCAACTTGAAAATAACGCCCGGCTTTAGGGGTCCTTAATGTTACTTTTAATAAGTAAACTTGGGAGTACGTGACGAAAAATTTATTTACTCTTTCAGTGGAATCAAATTCAGCACGCTCCTCTTTAAAAATAAAAAAAATATAACCGTATGGATGGATATTTTAATTATTATATATTTTACATAAAAAATTATATATTAATAATATGCGACTCATATTTGAAGTACCTACTCGAATTATTAAATACTAAATAACATTTTGAGTGTGTCCAAATACTTGTTCACAAAATCTGGATTATAATCCAGGATTCGGATCTCACATACTAATATAAGAGTTTCTGCTTAATAAAAAGCTTCTTTACATCTCACCAATAGATGTCTCTAGTGAAGTTCTAGTGATTCAAGAACAAGGTTTCTAAAGTGGTTCATATATATAGAACTTCCAAGAATTTGAGTAGTGTGGTTGTCAATAATGGGTAGAATTGGTGAATGTTACACGTGTGTAAAGTGATGACTTAAACCAGCCTATGACGGTCGTCAGCCCCGTAAATGCCCAGACTTCCATATTCTTCTTCATCTTTGATGAGATGTCAAAAAATAAATACTATATAAATAAAAGTGAAAGTGTACAAAAATCTTCTAAACTAATTCACCAATTGCTTTCGGACTTGGATACTATGGAGCTGTCCAAACTCAATATACAATAAGGGACATTTTTTTTGAAAAACGTTTTTTTGCATTTTTGGACTAAGTAGATTCATTGTATTTAGTCAAAAATGAAAAAAAAAGTTTTTCAAAAAAATGTCCCTTAATGTGTTTTGAGTTTGGACAGCCAAATGGTTGATTAATTGTTTTATTTACCTTAATTTTATACATTTATTTAAATAACAATTAAAAAAAAAAAAATTGCAGACACCTACCAAGCCACCTTGTGTATGGTTACCATTAACATTTAAAAACATGTGTTATTTTTAAACAGCTTTATTGGCCTCAATGGTAGCTTTATATATTAACCTAACCACATAATATGCATAACTTATCATTGCTTCTGACAGACTTCTTGACATCTGCGAGAATATTATAAACCAATAAGCATTGTGAAATTAAACATATTAGAAATGTATGTATTCTCTTATTTTGCATTTAAACAAGCTGACCAATGGCATGAAATGGCTGGAAACTGCTATTTTTAAATAAAACAATATCCATTTTTAAGTCTCTCCTGGCGACAGCTCTTGATCCAAAAATGCAATTTGTACAACTCATTCCGTCTGGCATTACTAGGTCAACGATGTTGGATTTGTAAAACGTATTCCAACTAAAATATCTTGAAAACTATTCCCAATATAGACAGGTACTCGGACATATGGTCAGCTTAATCCAAAAACTGTCTAACTCCATCCGGACATAAAATGTAACCATCCATTTGAACTTACTAGTTCTAAAAATTCTTTCTAGTACGTCTTCCGTATAAAGTATATCACTTCTGAACCAAAATGCACAAAAATATATCTTTTGGTGAAATCAATGTTACTTTCCGATACCGACTTTTTTAATGATTTAACGCTTTCCATTTATTCACGAAACATACTTTTCTTCATAAGATTATAGTTTTGTTCTGAAATATCTTGAAAGAATTGCATTATAAATAATAAAAAACAACTCTTAAGTTTTTTTTCTCATTTATTTTATTTGACCACCAGTGACCGGGTATCGTCGTTAGCCCGGAATTGGTCAAATTAAATAAATTTGGAAAAAAATATAAAGTTGTTATTCAATTGTATGTTAAACGCAGTTCCACCAAGAAATGTTGTCACGAAACATACTTTTCTTCATAAGATTATAGTTTTGTTCTGAAATATCTTGAAAGAATTGCATTATAAATAATAAAAAACAACTCTTAAGTTTTTTTTCTCATTTATTTTATTTGACCACCAGTGACCGGGTATCGTCGTTAGCCCGGAATTGGTCAAATTAAATTAATTTGGAAAAAAATATAAAGTTGTTATTCAATTGTATGTTAAACGCAGTTCCACCAAGAAATGTTAGGACAGCAATGAAATCTAAATATTATGTACATAATTTAATATGCAAGTAATCGAAAAACATATATTTCACGTTTATAACGCTTTTATAACTCAAAAGTGTATGAAAGCTTAATGATGATGAAAAAAAAAGGAATCAAGATAGAATTTACAAAGAAAGCAGAAGGAATCCAAAAATTAAAGAATTTTCTTAATCCTAATTTTCGTTATTAATTTTTGTAACAACGGTCAATATATAAATTATCAAGAAGTATAGACTTTCTTTTTGAAGTTATAACGATCTTATTTTACTCCTTGATTGGAAAGAGAAAAATGATTTACTTTTTAAAAAATTTGAAATTCACCTGCTAATTTGATATGACGTTCGTTTGATTTACTTTTCTCACTTAAATTTCCTTTAAATATCCAACATTTAGAAGCTGTGAAAGTTTGCCCGAAATTCCTACAAAGGGTGAGAGAGGGTCCCGAATTACAGTAGGAAACGAGTGTTAATTACAATAATGATACGGCAAAAGACAAACTTGCGATAAATAGTTAATTTTGGTATCGCGAGATGGGCTTTGCTTAGTTAATTAGCCCAATAAGATAATGCGGAAGAACAAAGCAAGGATTGGTTGAACTAAGATTTTGCAGGCGCTGAGACAATGTTACTGACAAAGGTGAAATACATTTTAAGGGATAATTACTCCTCATTCTGACATGAAACATTTATTCAAGTAATAACGTTATAACGTAAAATTATTTATGTCAATATTTGTTCTATTTAAAGCTTTACTTTGTGGTTGGTATATATTTTAAAACATTTTGAGTGTATCCAAATACTTGTTCACAAAATTTGGGTTATCTCCATTACAGGAGTTATTTTCATATAATTTTTTTATCATTACATTATCTATCTATCTATTTTTTTATTTTACATTATCTACCTCCAATTACAGGAGTTATTTCATATTATTTTTGTCATCTCATCAAAGATGAAGAAGAATATGGAAGTAATGTAAAGTGATCTCTTAAACCAGCCTTTGACGGTCTTCAGCCACATAAATGCCCATACTTCCATATTTTTCTTCATCTTTGATGAGATGTTAAAAAATGGTATATGTTTTAGTATAAAACCACTCACTGAGATTATCTCAAATTAAAGGAGTTATTTTCATATTATTTTTATTTCTCATCAAAGATGAAGATGACTATGGAAGTCCATTTAAGGGGCTGACGACCGTCATAGGCTGGTTTAAGTGATCACTTTACACACGTGTAACATTCACCAATTCTACTCATTATTGATATTCACACTACTGAAATTCTTGGAAGATCTATAAGTGTTCTAAGTTCTATAAGTATAAACCAATTCGAATCGTTGTTTATGAATCACTAGAGCTTCACAAGAGACATCTATTGAGTAAGATGAAAAGAAATGAATGTAATTGCCCGGACTTCCATATTCTTCATCTTTGATGAGATGCCAAAAAATAGTTAAATTGCTTCAAATATAAATTACACCAAAAATGTTGTTTGCAATATTATCCACTTGACGTTCCCAATTCATTAACCTTAAATTCTTCTCCCACCTCATTTATCAGATTTAACACTCGATAAGGCATACTTCAGCGTGAAATTATCATATCCAAGCATAAATTCGGTGTTAACAATAATAGGGAGAGCTTTCCATAAGGTTCGGGAGCTTAGGACGCACGGGATAAGGAACGGAGAGCAGGGAGATATGCATCTACAAAGGGTAAAGATAGAGATATACTCGCAGAAGGAGGCAGTCGAGGATGGATGGGTTGGATTCGGTATGGTAATGTATTAACCGAATTGAGAGAGAGGATAGAAGAGCTTGTATTTGTTTATGGAGCATGATATACACTAGAATATCAATCATTCGGTAGAGAAACCCTTACATACACTTCTTATATATACATTTAAACGTAGGTATGTTCAGAATCGTTTAAACGTAATTTCGTTTTAACGTATAAGGTATCATGTAACACACAGGCTTATTGTATATTGCACATAAGACCACTTTGGTATTAGTTTATTACAATATTTACAGGATAATGTATTATCTCCTAATCATTCATCGTTCACTTTGTATAATACCATTTAAAAAAGTTTATTACAATATTTACTGGACAATGTATTATCTCCTAATCATTCATCGTTCACTTTGTGTAATAGCATTTTAAAAAGTTTATTACAATATTTACAGGACAATGTATTATCTCCTAATCATTCATCGTTCACTTTGTGTAATACCATTTTAAAAAGTTTATTACAATATTTACAGGACAATGTATTATCTCCTAATCATTCATCGTTCACTTTGTGTAATACCATTTTAAAAAGTTTATTACAATATTTACAGGACAATGTTTTATCTCCTAATCATTCATCGTTCACTATGTGTAATACCATTTTAAAAAGTTTATTACAATATTTACAGGACAATGTATTATCTCCTAATCATTCATCGTTCACTTTGTGTAATACCATTTTAAAAAGTTTATTACAATATTTACAGGACAATGTATTATCTCCTAATCATTCATCGTTCACTTTGTGTAATACCATTCAAAAAATTGTGTAATACACATTTTAAGTGATAGAACGACGAACGATAAGGAGAGTATTATAAAACCATACCACAAAGTTCACATTGCTTTTAAATTCCAAAAAAATGAGTAACAACACATTAAAAAAAATGAAATTACAATAATAACGAGAAATAAATATGGCTTAACCGGCATTGCACAATTGTATTCTGGTCCCAACCCTAATGCAAAGACTAAATTGTAGTTAAAATGCGATCTCTCAGACGAATTTGCGGTAAAACGATGTGTGACGTGTGTTCGAATGGTGATATAATGAATGAATACAATGCTGAGATAAGTATTATCAAGGAATGAATACAAGGCTGAGGTAAGGTTTGGACATGTGGAACGAATAGATGAGGAAAGAATGATAAACAGAGCAGTTAAAAACCGAGGTAAACTTAGCGTGATCAAGTTAGTCAAATACAGTGCGGAAGAGGAAAATAATATTTGCTAAAACAAAGTGGTGTTACGTTCTACTCTTCTCTGCCTATCCTAGGGGTTTTGCTTTTATACTGGTCGATTTAAGAAAAACGTCACTTAACGTATGACTGTTTTATTTTTCATAGAAATGCAAAGTAATGTCTTGCTTATAATTAAAATAAAAATAAAAAAACACATTTTTACCATATATTTACATACATATATACACATACACACATAAAATTGTAAAGCAAAAATGTATTTCCCATACCGGGAATCGAACCCGAGCCTCCTGGGTGAAAGCCAGGTATCCTAGCCACTAGACCATATGGGAGACGTTGGAGAGTTACAAAATTGACAACTGTATCCGTTCGTTCTCGGTAAAACTATTTTCGTACAAACAAAATATTTGTATGAATGTATTCAGAAAACCAACACAAGCTTTCCAAATATTTGAAGAATGTTTCAACATTGGCTTTGATTCAAAACACTGCAAGTAAATTTTTTGTAAAAATGTTATTTATTACAAAAATAACTTCATATTGTTTGTATGTTTGGTTGTATTTCAACTGAATTTTATGAACCAAAATAAATTACAAACACTTAATCAATGACCCAATTAGGGAAAAATGTACATTAATGTATATATATATATATATATATTTATATATATATATATATATATATATATATATATATATATATATATATATATATATATATATATATATATATATATATATATATATATATATATATATATATATATATATATATATATATATATATATATATATATATATATATATATATATATATATATATATATATATATATATATATATATATATATATATATATATATATATATATATATATATATATATATATATATATATATATATATATATATATATATATATATATATATATATATATATATATATATATAATGTTTTGTCCTGTCCACCTCCGTAGTGTAATGGTCAGCACGCTTGGCTACCGTTCTGGAGGTCCCAGGTTCGATTCCCAAGGGGGGTAAAATTAATATAAAATGATTTTTTCACTGTGATATTTATTCAATATTAACATGGACTGGTACCTGAAGCGGAGGGCTGATCACCTTTCCTTCATATGTAAATGATCAAGGAAACACTGCGTTTATATGACACAGTGCCCTATGCACCATTGGGGTGCGGATAAAGGTTTTATTATTATATATATATATATATATATATATATATATATATATATATATATATATATATATATATATATATATATATATATATATATATATGTACAATATTTTGACAGTCATAAAGAAGCACGCTGTCCGCCATGAGTAATATTTAGTTTTGCGTGTGAAGGTGTTACATTCAAAAGATGACACTGCTATCCCAGTTAAAAAAAATGCAAAAAAACTGCTGTCGTTTTACTTGTCACAGGTTAAAATAAGGAGTTTTATTAATATCTCAACATTAATGATAAAAATATGGACATAAAAATATATTTACAAGGCTTACGAACTATCATGGATTGGTTTAAGTGATCACTTTATACACATGTAACATTCACCATTCTACCGATGATTGACACCACACTCCTCAAATTTTGCAAGTTATATTTATGGTTCAATTAAAAACATATTTGCAAGCTATTTACTTTACATACTGCAGCAAAATCTATGGTTAAATTGAGTTTCTTTTTATATATTAAGAGTAACTTTCATGTTAGTATGTAAGTTTGCTTATTTTGATATTTCAATTTGAAATTTAGTGATAATTTTACACCAGAAAAATGTAACATAAATTATGGTAATTTTCAATTATCCTGGAAGATTAAGCAAATATTCCAACGTACGGGGAAGGGTATATAATAAGTTGTCTGTATGTTTAATACAAGCCATAAAGTTACATGATAATATTTTGTTTCATTTGTGAAAATGAATCCTCAAAGTAAGTCTGGAAGTTGGTATGTTTGGATTGCACCATCCCCTCATGGCATCGTCGATAAACTTTGACGGCGAACTTTGCGTTTGGTAATAATTTTAGTGGAAGCCGTCTCAAACCCTTGCTCTACCGGGTGATCCTGAACTTCTTAACACATATTGAGTTGTCCTCCCCATATGTCTCTGCTCAATTGTCCGATGGCGGATTTATAGACTTCCAGACGAATGCAGCCGATGAAATTACACCCATTAAGAAATATTTCAATTTCAT
This sequence comes from Brachycentrus maculatus, assembly GCF_059751285.1. Lineage (NCBI taxonomy): Eukaryota > Metazoa > Arthropoda > Insecta > Trichoptera > Brachycentridae > Brachycentrus > Brachycentrus maculatus. The sequence goes on from NW_028280874.1 coordinate 379,102, forward strand.
TGATTTCATTCTAACCCTTATCCGCACCCAATGGTGCATAGGGCACTGCACACACGCCGTTTACCGTGCATTACCATCACGCCGTTTAAACGCAGGGGTAGGCAGAAAGGATGGAATGCCGCACTCTTCTGTCCTGACATACACTCCTCGCCTCCTTCACATCCATACATGTAGTCATACATGCCCTCCGATTACGCAGACTTTTGACACCACCAGATTTTAGGTTCTGATTGATCTGATCGTGCCATGTCTTTTTCGGTCGTTCTCGTTCTGGTTTCCCGCTCGCTGTTAAATTTGAACTTGAAATTGAAGTATTTTTTTAAATCATAAGAACACAAATATTTCTCTTTTTATCAGGAAAAAAATTGTGGCATGGTAATATAATACTATCCTCATCATTAATCGTTCACTTTGTGTGATACCGCTTTATGAAAAACACTACGTCTTGAGTACCGGTTTCGGAAAGAATATTCAATTATCCCTGAAGTAGGGTTCAGCCTTACATTCCTTATAAATATCTTCGTTTTTAATTTTGTCAAACAATGATTTTTCCACACATTCATCTGAGAGAGCGCATTACAATGGCTTTTTATTGTTAGATCAATGTTTTGCTTCCACACATCACTGTCGGTACCAGCAATCCGTTGTAATCCGGCGGTTTGACTTCCATGGACATATTTTTATTTGCAATCACTCTGTTTAAAGCACCATTTTTTTATTCCCTGCATTTACTCTTCTCTTAATATCTTTATCCACTTTTTCATCCCTTGAGAACATGTTTCCTAGATAAATGTATTTTTTTAAACATATTTTTTAATCACCGTATACAGTGTTAAATTTCATGATTCGTTGACTTTTCAATATCGGTTTTCGTCAGTCTTGTTATGTGGAAGATGGAAATATTATTTGATTTGTAAATATTTACAGACGTCTAAACTTTAGCCCTTGTACGAAATGCATTTCCCCAGTAATGACGGTGAATAAAAGATTTTCCATCAGAGTTCTTACGATATTTTTCCAGTTTAAGCTAGCATAAGGAAACTCGGAAAATATTCAAAACCTGACGAAAAATTTGAATAAACAGGATGGATAAGACCAACCGTCTTACCCTTGCTTAATATAAATGTGAAATGGCGGTAAGCTGAAGAAATATTAAAATATACATACTATAATTACTCCTTGCAAGAGAATATTAACGATGGAAGATTTCACATCAAAATTGTGTGTTTAAAAGGTTTTTAAATATAATTATAGTATATATAGTTCCTCATTTTTTTTAAAAATATTTATGGATTTGGCGTTCAATTTGTAGAACTCCTTTTTAATTTATACCTTTATTAAATGGTATAGTCAAACACTGATTTTTAGAGTATATTAAGTTGTATTTTATTGTTAAAAACACATAATAAGTAATAAAATTCGTGAAAATTGTTTGACCTTGTTATGGCATTTTCAAACTTATGACATTTATTTGAAAAAAAACGTGTATTTAACAATAAAATTCAAATAAGTTAACTTTAAAAATCGTGTTTATTTTTACATTTAACGCATATGTGTTTAAATATAAAAACGTCTTAAACACATAATTTTTATGTGAAAATTTCCATTTAAATGAAGATTTAAATTGAGATGGGAATGATGAAAATCTAGTGTTTGCTCGACTCAGAAATTTTCGTTCGCTAGATTAAGTATATTTTTTACAAAATGTAATATTGTTGATTGTAACAACGAGATGATCGATTGATTTTGTCTTTTCGATTGACCCTTTTATGGTTTGCCGGAGGAGGTCATTGATTTTGCCGATAATTAATCGGGTGAACGAATGATTTTATACTTGAATTTAAATTGTAATGAAGTAATTGTTAAATCACAGCATTACGAAACTTAATGCTGTGATTTAGTAAACGAAAATTTTATTTTGATTTTGTGTGGAATTAAAAGTAATATAAAGTTGTTAAAACGTTTTAAATAATAATATGAAAAAATAAAGTTCAAAAAAAAATTATTAATCGAAAAAAGTAAAATAGGAATATGTTTAGTGATTAATTGTTGGAAAAATAACATACAAAACATATTTAATTTCATAAAAAAGTTTTTTGTACAGTATATTATTTTCATAATATTGACTAACTTAAAAGGAAATCCTCCTCAAAAATCAAGCAAATATTCAGATTTCTATAACAGCTTAGAATAATATGCATTTAAAAAAACCTTGATATTCCAAAAAAAAATCAATGATTGTAGAATTATTAACATTTTTTTTTTATTTAAAATTTCAAAATTGCTTCAATCGATTTGTTTTCGAGTAAAAGCAGTTACTTTTTCAATGTTTGCAAAAATTCTCAAACGAAACTAAAATATTCACTAGTTCGACAATTTATATAGGTCACAGTTTAATGTGTCGAAAGAATGCAAAGAAGTGGTTCCAATACATCTTGTTCAAAGTGTTTTAAAAAAATTTAATTTAATTAAATCAAAATTATTTTCCACAATTATACAATTATACGTTAAAATTAATATTTCACAAAAAGAAAAATCAATTTTTCTTTAAGCATTTTAATTTTAAAAATTTTAATATATTTGCTTTAGATGTTACTGGTGAGAAATATTTCAATATTGTGATAACGACAATCAAGTTCGTTCACTATGCTTTAAAACATACATTTTAAACATAAATAATAAAAAAAACGCGTACATACATAGCTGATATTAGAATATTCACAAACAACTGTGCAAAGAAAATAAATTATGATCAAATTACATTCACGGTTACATTTACAGGTACCGTGGCGTATTTAGGTAGACGCTCGTTTGTGAAACTGACGTCACGGTTCGATTCCCGCCATGTGCAAAATAAATTCAATTTAAAGATTTGTTTTCAATTGGTCTGGGTGTTTGTGATGTATTTTTTTACATTTATCTTCTATAACCTTACTATCTTACCTGCAGACAAACCTCTAATAGAGGCTTTGCGGGTTATTTATTTTATTAAATAAAAAATAAAATAAAATAAAAATTGTTGTATCTTGGAAAAAATGACGAATGTTACAGAGAACTAAAATTATCACTTAAGCCATCTAATGACTGATTGTAATGCTTAGACTTCCGTAGTTTCTTTGTATAAAAAGATGCTCCTTTTATATAAATATACATATGTACATATATTAACGTAAATACATACGTCGACATACAATATTTGCAAACGTCATCGTGCAAATATATAAACATACTTGATACTTATTGAAAACGCTGTAACTTCGTTATATTTGCGAACCGTAGCTAAAAATCCTCGGTTCACCTCCGTAGTGTAATGGTCAGCATGCTCAATTGTCATGCTGGAAGTCCCGGGTTCAAGTCTCAGGGAGACGTGAATATAAATGAAAGTGATTTTACACTCTAACATTCATTTAATATTACCCTGTACTGGTATCTGAAGAGCAGGAGTGATCACCTTGCCTTCATCTAAGTAACGATCAAGATAACACTGCGTTGATGAGCTGCAGTGCCCTATGCACCATTGTATGCAGATAAGGATTTTTGTTAAAAATATGTATATAAAAAGGAAATATCCTAGATTCAATAAATTCTGAAATGTCCATTAGTAATATTTTATCAACAACCTATTGACTGTTCAAATAAAAATCAAATTATAAGCAAGGAAAATTCGTTCATTAAAAATAGGATACATTTGTCGCTTCACAGTAGATTTTTCTTAAAATCATTTAACGCAAATATCCTTTTTTAGTTTGAGAATCTCTCGTGCGGAGTGTGAAATATAGATAGTACCACCTGATTCGATTGCTCTAAAAGGAATCACGTGAGAAAGATAAACTTTCAGGTTCCGTTTCAGGAATGGATTTCAGTGCACTAACGCGATGCTCTCTTGCCGGAAGTACGCTGTAATACACTTGCAAACACCAACAGATACCTAATGCAGGTAGGAACACATTTACACGTGCTGAAAACTAATAGCCTTTTTCTTGTAAAACTCTAGAATACAATTTAGTGAAAAAAAAATGTGGAATTTTTTAAAATAATAAATAAGTTCCGCCTCCGTAGTGTAATGATCAGCACGCTAGGCTACCGTTCTAGTTCTGGAGGTCCCGGGTTTGATTCCCAAGGAGAGATCAAATAAATACAAGTGTTTTTTTTACTCTTATATTTATTCAATGATTACCTGAACTGGTACCTGAATCTTTCCTTAATATGTTAATGATCAAGATAATACTGCGTGTGAATGATGCAGTCCCCTATGCACCATTGGGGTACGGATAAGGGTTTGATTTTTTTGATGATGAATTAAGTTCTTTTATTGTCATTGGCTATGTGAAATAACATAATGAAACAAATATAAAAATTAATCACTAGAAAGCCATTACTTTTGAGATTATAAAACTAAAGATGTTCTCAGCAGCTTTTATTTTACCTTAATTTTTCAACATTTTTTTTCTCGAAACTTATCGTGTTTATATTAATAAATTCAAAAGTTGTTTCACATAACTGTGTAAATTTTTAGATGTAAATAATCATGTTTACCTAAATTGGCTTTATACAAATGTTTTATTTTTATATTTAAAAAATAATTTCATCAAAAAATATTATTTATAATACAAAAAAAATAAGTGCATCGTCGCTTTTTGACGGAACAGAGTTTTTTTTTAAATTTTACTTGGTATGTACCACTTTTTCTTAAAATATATAGCGACACGACGCATTCATTTTTTTTTCATTCATCACAATGTAAATTATTATGAGTGATAATGATTTTGAATTTTTAAAACACGTGTGAGAATACATTTAATTTAAAGTTTTATTTGGGGTTAAATTTAAGTTCTTATATTTTACCATCAAATGTCAAAATCAGTAATATGTTTTCTTGAGTACATTAAACAAAACAAAACAAAAGGATCGTAATAAATAAACTGGGTTTTTGAATAATTAAGCGTAAAATCCATTTTTGTGCTTTTGAATGCCTATAAGGGAAAGCATAAACATCCCTTATTTCATAATACGGCAGCGTTTATTTAGCCATTCAAAACTTTATTTCCTTCATTGTAGGGAAACCTCCTTGACTTCTCACCCTTGCGCTTTGGGGGATGGAATTTCTTAGAGCCTCCTTTCATTGCCTTTATGTTGTAATAAGTTGAACGTAACAAACTCAATTTGCTGTGAAATTAACACCAGTTGAGCGGAACACCATCAAAATGATACCGTAAAAATAAGTCTGCGCTGTGTACCAAACTAACGCCCAGAATACATCCTTACGTCGACAGTTCCGCATTATGCAAATGGGGTCTTTTCAGGTGGACATTTTCATTTTATTAAAATAGGAAAACATTAACTATCTTACTAACCTGCCATCTAGCCGCTTCCTCGCAGGGGTAGACAAAAAGAATAGAACACCACATTAATCTGTCTTTGCAAACAATCGTAAGGATGTATTCAAGGCGTTAGTTTGGTACACAAAATATGCAAAGTTATATATATATATATATATATATATATATATATATATATATATATATATATATATATATATATATATATATATATATATATATATATATATATATATATATATATATATATATATGTGTGTGTGTTTAATTAAAAAATTTAAAAAAAATTCATTGCTAAACATAGAATCATTGAATTGTTTAAAATCACGCCTTAAGTGAAATATCGATTGATGTTGCCTAAAATTTTCAATCACGAATTATATCAAATGAAAGTAAGTTTAAACATAAGCAGTATATTCACTCACAGGGAGATTAAAAAGCCCATGTAAAACGATATTGCATAAGCCGTAACTACATTTCAAAATTACTTGGTCTTTAGGTTATTTCAAAAATGTATTAAACAACAATTTAATATAATTTATAATTTTTTACCCTCTGAATCTAAATTTGACCTTTAGTATCAATGAATACATTTACAATGTCATTTAAAATTCATAATATCTAATTGTGGTATAAATTTAAGTAAAACACAATATATAAACGAATAAACATGGCGGAACCGAACAGCTGTCGTTAAATATTAATTTATAGTGATATGTTTCCTTATGATTCATGTTTCTGGCACCAGCGAGATAATTTATTATTCCTACACGGATGTTTTGGTTTAACCATACAAATGTTATCTGCTTTTAGCAAAGTTCAACTTACTCTATCAAGTTAATGTTTGTATTGCCGAAGGCATATTAGGTTTATAAAGCATCGCGCCATCCATGCCTCAGCGTCAAAATGTAGCTTGTAACCGAAAAGTTTAAAACCTAATTAATTCAAATAAATACTGTAAAATTGTGGTGTACTGACAACAGTAATTACAGTTCTCATGCATTGAAATAAACTTTTTTTCAATGAAAAAACTTATGAATGGTAAGTAAAACATATAAGTTTCATTAATTGATTCGGCAGTCATTTTATGGTAATGTCAATTAATTTTAAATTTAATTTCTACTTGGTAAATACTACTTACTGAATTAGTGGTATTTACCAAGTAAGACTTATTTTTTAAAAAATCATAAATTATCATCACTGTCATTTGTTTTTTTATACGTCTTCATATTATCCCTTTTATTAAACAACGCCTCTCAACCAATGGATTTCCAATTTTGCTTTTTTTAATTCTTTGTGTTACTACAATCATTATGTGGTATTGTTTAACCTGGCATTGTTTTGCGAATTCATTGTTGTTTTATAAATTAATAAAAGATTCAATTATTTTTTTTATTATGTACTGAGAGTGCATTGTATTTTAAATAATACGTATAGCAGATACAATCAAAACACTGTACATTGGTAATAGGATGGGTGATTATTCTGTAAGGGTAGTTTTTTATTACGAAATTTCGCTTCAAATTAAAAGTATGTTTCTCTCTTTAACATCATGATTATTCATCAATTATGATTATTATTATTTATTTTTTTAATGTTTTTCAAAAAGAAATATTTTGGTTTATTCTTTACGAAAAAAAAATAATTGTGATTTTCCATATTGTAATTAAATGTAACTTTGTTTTAAAATTACCATAAATATTTTTTGTGATTTTAAAGCAAAGTTAAATTTAATTATAATAAATATTGTTGTTTTCATTATTTACAAAAATACTTCAATTTCATACTATTTCTGTGAGCCTTAATGGCTCATTATTAGAAATAGGTATAAATTTGTGATAGAGTGGGTCCGAACCGAGAAACTCTGATTTAAGAGTCTGCGTCACTAACTAAGGGACCACAACCCAGCACTAACTTATCTTTTTTTAAATCTCTTACGACTATGAATGGTGAAAAATTAGTGTTAAAAATAAAAAAAATGGTTAATTTTCGAAGTACATTTTTGAATCATTTTATTAAAGAAATGTTTTTTTAAACTAAATTTACATTAATCTGGCTCCAAAGTGTGGTGGTTAGCGTATTTCACAGCGTATCGCCGTTCTGGAGCCCGAGGTTTGATTTCTAGGGGTCAAAATAAACATGGAATTTCTTACTCTAATATTTATAATATATCTCTGGACTGGTACTTAAAACGTAGACAGATCACGTAGCCCTTTTCTAATAAACGATTAAGACAACACTGCTATTTTTTTAACAGATGATGCTGCCATTGCATTTAGAAAACATAATTTCAAAAATAATAATAGTAATAAAACAGTTTTTACCTGTCGGGAGTAAATTTTCAAGAATTCAAATGCAATTATATTAAAATTTCCAATCAATCGGTTGATAACTTTAGGAGATATGAGTTTTAAAATTTTAAACAAAGGAGAATTTATATTTTCTTGAATATTTTTCGCAGGTACTTTGTGGCACATTTTATAAACTTTATAAAATGTGCCACAACAAACTTAGTTTTAACCACTTTTTATTGGTACACTTTTTCCAACCGGTTTCGATAAGAAATTTTGTATTTTTATCATTATACAAATTGATAGAAATTCTGCATTTGTTTTGAGAAATATAAAAGTATTACTTACTTTTTTTAAAATTTAATTATATTAGTATATAACCACTCACCGAATTTTTTTATGTCTACCGGTTTCGAGACGTACCCGTCTCTTCGTCAGGACAATTACTACCACAGCATGCAAATAATACTACCCTTCACTACCATTGCACTATTTACACACTTAAAACTACACAAGGTTACATACTAATATTATAAACATTTTTGTAAAAAAATAAATAAGTAAAAATGACTAACCACAAAGTAAATGGTTTAAATATTAAAAATGTTGAAAATATAAAAGTATTAGATTATTTTCACGTATTAAATGTGTCATGATCAATTGTGAATATTATTCAAAACGCGATATCAAAATGAATATTAAAAGACTCAATTTTAATTAATTCATTTGCAATGCAATAATGAATAATTAACCGAGGATTTATTCGATGACAATTCATTTCAAATATAATTAAAATGATTTGAGTGATAATATAAATGTATAACTGTTAATAACTGAAATTCATAACTGTGCGCTCTCGTTTTAAGTACCTACTTGTAATATATCGAATAATATTGTACCGTTTCGATTCCATTAAACAAATGTGAAATTTTACTGAATTACCAGGCAAATGGATGTGATCTAATGGAAAATACGGTAGGCTGGTTTTGCTGAGTTACCAAATAATATTCAAATACGAAATAAAATTGATAGAATTTTAATACAAGTATACATTTTATTATAAAGGTTTCAGCGCTCATATTGGGAGAGTGCATTGTTGTTTATTGAACAATTGATTTAAGGACGAAAAATATACCCAAACGAAATGTGGTATAAAACAATATAACGTTCGACTTCTTCAGACTTGATATCTTGACATCGATGAAAAAGAACTTCCACTTAAGAGTTTTTAGTATTGATTCTTGACATAGATCAAAAAGAATATGGAATCTAGGTATTTACAGGGCTTTATAAATGTTTCATCGCTTATATTGGTACAGTGCATTGTTGTTTATTTGACAATTGATTTAAGGACGAAATATATACCCATATGAAATGTGGCATTGAGGGAAATGAGTAATAAGCTGGTTTAAATCCGCCTCCGTAGTGTAATGGTCAGCACGCTCGGCTACCGTTCTGGAGGTCCCGGATTCGATTCCCAGGGGGGGGTCAAATAAATATAAGTGATTTTTTCACTCTAATATTAATTCAGTATTATCCTGGACTAGTACCTGAAGCGGAGGGCTGATCACCTTTCCTTTGTGTGAAAACGATCAAGATAACACTGTGTTTATATAACGCAGTGCCCTATGCACCATTGGGGTGCTGATAAGGGTTTTGAAATTAAGTAAACACTTTATTTATGTCTAACATTCACCATTTTATCCATGATTGACAACCACACTGCACAAATTTAAGAAGTTGTATTTATCCTGACAAGAGGTTCTGTATCAGGAGATGCATGAATGTAAAAGGGGCGATTGTTTGTAAAGATAGATTGTATTATTTTTTGACATCTCATCAAAGATGAAGAAGAATATGGAGGTCTGGGCATTTACGGGGCTGACGACCGTCATATGCTGGTTTAAGTGATCACTTTACACACGTGTAACATTCACCAATTCTACCTATTATTGACAACCACACTACTCAAATTCTTGGATGTTCTGTATATATGAACCAATTTAGAAACTTTGTTCTTGAATCACTAGAACTTCACTAGAGACATCTATTGGTGAGATGTAAATATAAATATAAATGTTGTAAAGATATATTCGTGCGACATTCTATTCGCTCTGCCTTTCCCTACGGGGATGCGGCGTGATAGTAAATAGCTATTAATATTAATTCTTCAATCTATGGTTGAGTTGAGCAAGTGTTTTTTTTCATTTAGGAAAGACCTTTATAAAATGTATCAAAAATTCTTCCCGAAATATTTTACATATTAATAGACGCATGGAAACATGATTATTTTTTTTTCATTTATCTTTTATTTTAAGCAGTCATGTTACTCATATTATTTTGTGGGTGCAAGTCTTCATTTACAAATCTGGGTATTATCCACTTTAGTGTTATTTATATTGATACCTCAACATATGTAGATAAAGAATATGGAGTTCTGGGTATTTAGAGGACTAACGACTTCTCATAGGCTGGTTTAAGTAATCATTTTGCAAAGCTGCAAATTTTACTTTTCTACTCATAATTGTAGGATCGTGTAAGGTGTTGAGGGGGAAGAAGTTGAGGAATCGAGGAATGATTCTATGGTGCTAGGAATTAAAATCATTTTATTTAAGTAATATCAATTTTATACTACTCAGAAAAAATACTTATACTACGGAGGTGGACCATTACACTAGGGAGGCGGAGAGAAATTATCCGCCTCCGTAGTGTAATGGTTAGCACCCTCGGCTACCGTATTGGAGGTCCCGGGTTCGATATCCAGGGGGGGTCAAATAAATATAAGTGATTTTTTCACTTTAATATTTATTCAATATTTCCCTGGACTGGTACCTGAAGCGGAGGGCTGATCACCTTGCCTTCATGTAGTTAACACTGCGTCGCTACGATGCAATGCCCTATGCACCATTGTAATAAGGGTTAAAAGAAAAAATAATAAAAATATCAACACTGAAAAGTACTTTCACATTCTGATAAAAAATATTATTATTATAGTTAACATGACGAAAAATATTTTTTTATTTACAAAACTTTCTTAAAATACAGAGATCTTAAGGGATCGCATTCAACATTCTTGAGAAGCAGATCCCAGGCTAGCAGCCTGAGCGAGGAGATAAGCGGGCAGTACCAGCAGTGTGAGAGAATGCATTATGGTTACCTCGCGCTGCATCCCAGTCTACACGTCTACGGCTTCCACTAAACTTGGCATAACTCCAGTGCCCCGCTGCTCTCCGGATTAAACTGCAGAAGATGCGACAGCCTCACCTGCTTTTAAAACATTTCTCTTTCTTTTTTTGTCGCTGATTTATATTCCCTGTAATACACAAGGTACCTTGCAAATATTTCAGATGTTATTTATTTCAGAATTTGACATATGAATACCGCGCCACCGCATACTCTACAAAAGTTTAAATGAAAAAAAAAACATTTTTGGCAGTGGTATAGGGAACGGAATTCTAAAGGTACGAAATTTTACAAAAGCGAAATACATGTGAGAGTTATTCAAGAATTTCCTTATAAAAGCTTGAATATAATGTATACCTAAATATTTGTGTATATGGATGAAAGATATATTTCTAAGCACACAAGTATACGTATGAAAATCATTTTTGTTGAGAATATAAAAAGGACGCCGTGGGATAGTGCTTAATATTTGCATAATAAAATGTAAATATTTTTAATCGTTTTTATTTTCATATATTTTTAGACAGTTGTGTTTAATCTTGTTTTGGGGATATACTCGTATTTGTTTTGCAGACACCTAACAAACCACCTGATGTGGCTTGTCGATGATTTTTTTTCGTATTATTTTAATTATATTACACTTATTTTCTACATTTTATTTATTCATCTGTTCATGTTACTCATACAAACAATTTTCAATTAACAATTATTTATTTTTACATTGTTTTTTTACTATGATATACATTCATTCAAACCCTTATCTGCACCCCAATGGTGCATAGGGCACTGCATCATATAAATGCAGTGTTATCTTGATCGTTAACACTTGAAGGAGATGTGATCAGCCCTCCGCTTCAGGTACCAGTCCAGGGTAAAATTAATTAAATATAAGAGTGGAAAATTCACTTTTATTTATTTGACCCCCCCTGGGAATCAAACTCGGGACCTCTAGTACGGTAGCCAAGCGTGCTGAGCATTACACTACGGAGGCGGACAACTATGATATAATTAGTAATAATTAATGTAATTTATATTGCTTAAAAATTAATTTAAAATAAATGTAATATTTGCTTTTAAGGCAATATGTAATATTTTGTGTAGTTTTGAGTGTGTAAATGGTGCTATGGTGGTGAAGGGTAGTATTGTTTGCATGCTGTGTTAGTGATTGTCCTGACGAAGAGACGGGTACGTCTCGAAACCGGTAGACGTAAAAATCTCGGTGAGTGATTATATACTAATTTTATTAACATTTTTGTAAAAAAATAAATAAGTAATATTTGCATTTAGCTTATGTTTAAATTTATATTTACAAACTTACTGCAGCTTTAATATTTTAAGTACAATTAGTTATTCAATTACAATTATCTTTTTAAATGAAAAAAACACATAGCCATTACCTTTTGGCGGGTAAAATCAAATACACAATATGCTGTGCACTCAAAAGCATCTATGTTTGAATGAAAAATAAGGTAAACAATAATGTAATTACAATAAATAAAAGTATTTATTTATTGTTATTTCATATATGAACCATTGTTTAAGCACCTCACATTCACACTGCTAAAACATCTATCGGCTTTTCGAACATAAACAACTTTATTACCTCATTCATAACATTTTCACTTAAATTTTTGACTTGTTTATGCATACACTGTTTTATTTTGTTTATATAACTAAGTACTCGACATTTATGGCACTAAATAATGAAAATATTCAAAACTCTTTCACGGTGTGAATTGCATTATTAATATTTAAAGCACCCACACTTATATTCTCAATTTTGTATCTAAAAAAAATTATAATACTTTCCTATAAAAATATTTTCCTCATTGTACATATCGCTCACTCCTTTCAAGAACGTCATAAATCAAAAAACTTGATTTTTCAGGAGAACGTTTTTAAAGTTTAAAAATATAATACAATGTAATAAAAATAAATATCAAGCCTTTTATTGAACTTTTTACTGTGCAACAGATCTTTTAGGTAAAACCTGAGGGTTTTTTCTTCATTTGAAAAATATTTTGTATATTTAAAAAAAAAATTAAACAATACCTTTTCTTCAAAATGCAAAAACAACACTTTCTGTTCTGTAGCGGGTAAATATTAAGTTAAAAATATGCCTCTTTTGTTGGGATATAGTACATTTTCTGGGCATTCGGAAAACATGGACAACTGAAAATTTACGATTTTTTATTTATAACGTTCTTGAAAGGAGTAGGCGATATGTCTCATTGTGAATAATTTTTAGAAGTTATACATGCATTAGTATGTATGAATACATGCATGAATATGGAAGAGGCAAGGATTGTTTACAAAGACAGGTTGGTGTGGCGTTCTATTCTCTCTGCCTAGCCCTGCGGAGAAGGGGCGTGATAGTAAGTAAGTTGGTTAGTTTGCATGGAATGCAAAGGATGAGGAATGTCAAATATTTTTGTTTATTAAACTTTTTTTAAACTATCTATAGATGGCTCTAGTGAACTACGTAAAGAGTCATGAGATATACGATATACTCGTTCCACAAATTTGAAAAGTGCGGTTGTCAATCATGGGTAGAATAGTGAATGTTGCACGTGTGTAAAGCGATCACTTTACCAGCCTATGACCGTTCGTAAGAACTGTCAACACCCTGATTGTTGTATTTTTCTTCATCTTTGTTAAAATGTCAAAATATAAGAAAAACTCGTAACTGAAGAAACCCAGATTTGTGAACAAGTATTTGAACACACTCAAAATGTTGCCAATATTTTTTTAAAAACTAAAATGCATTCTGTCAAATAATAAATAACTATTTTAAATGTTCAAGATAATTTCGATAAAATTTCTAGATATTTATTTTTTGATTTATAAGTATCCTTGAGATCTTTTGAACCGAAAAAGGGTTTGAAAACAGTTGAAAGCCCTAAAAAATCCTCCACAATAATTTAAGTTTATTGAAGTAATTCTTCAGTAGAGGGAAACCTCTACTGCTGAAAAGCACTCCCCTGTGTAACCCTTTTAAATCAATAAAACATAAAAACCGTTTCATGTAAATGAATCATTTTTATAACCTGCGTCTAATACTATAAAACCTTCGTATCATAAAGGGGCCTTCCAGGATCCGACCGCCCCAGATAAGACTGTCCTGTGACCTCCGTCAACCTCTGGAGTCCTGAAAAAAATATAAAATTGTATTGACTACATTCGATCTATCGCTTCCTTCAAAACTTGATCTTGATGATTCGATAAGATGTTAATTTAAGAATTTCAGTAAGTATTAATTATAAAATAAATTAATTTCAACAGTGAAATCATATTGACAAAGCTGTACATAGTATATAAAATCGTATTCTATGTTTTTTTGCATAATAAATAAGAAAAAATATTATAACATTTTAAAATCTAATATTATGTTGCATTGTTACGGACGCGTTACTAAATTAATGATATTAAAAATATAAATAAACGTTACTTTTGGACTGCACTATTGTACATGCGCCCTCTTTCAAACAGCTGTAAAAGGTTTAGATTTTGAACAGTATTTTTTGTCTGTTTATAAATTGGTTGAAATAAATATAAATTATAAGTTTGCCATAGTACATTTACATATATAAAAGAAGTGCCATCTGTGGTTTGTTTGGAAAAACTTGAATTTAGCAGAGAAAATTTTATTAAGACGTTTGCAAGATCGTAACCGGAGTATTTTACACGCTGGGAGACGCCTAATAACATGATTTCAAATTTTTGTGCAGCTTATAATTTGCCTGCTTTTTTATTCATAACATTTTTGGATATGTCGTTGTTGACAAAACCGATCTTTACATTTTCACTTCATCTTTGTTTAGATATCAAAATATAAAAAGAAATATTAATGATATCAAAAAATGTATCAATTGATTTTTTTATATATTTACACATGTTTGTATATGTATACGAGATACTGGCTCGTATAAAAATTAATAATAATCAAAAAAATACTGACATGACTTAACGTTGTATGCAATACTTATTTTGTTACATATTTTGTGTACAACCACTCAAGAGATGATATGAGAAGATCAACTGTACTCTACAAGTAGTTTTATGATGAGATAGGAGCTCTTCATCAGTCTCTCCCGGAAACCTGCCACTCTTTTTCTTATTACCACACTCCTTTTGCTTTTACTAATTATAGACAGATTTCATATTTATGGCGAACGTTTTCCAATTTTAATGCATCTCTAAAACTTTTAACATAGACTTGTTCGATAATAACCACAGTAATAATGGTTAATTGTGCATATGTATGTGTGTGTGTGGATTCATGTGTGTATATGTAGGTAGTGTGTCCACGTGACCGTATGTGTGTGTGTGAGTGTGTTTGCTTGCGAATTAATGTTTTTTTATATATCATGTATCTATTTGTGAAGACCTGTAATTGACTTTGTGTTAATTGTTTTGTTTACTGTTTTGTATTTGTAGCTGTTGGTTTTCCTAAAAAACAGCCCATCCCAGCGTGGTTTATGTAGTGAAGCAAACAAACCACTCCTAAATGCAAAATATTTTGTAAGACAGTTCCACATTTGAAATATAAATATATTTTCAAATATTTTACACCGGGGTGAGAGGCGTTAAGGCAGTATGTAGACTATCCTTACGAATTGCCCGGATCAAAATTTTACGAAGATTAGACAATCCATGAATTCTTCACCGTCATAATTCGCCGGCCCATGTAGGAATTTAATATCATGAAAATTTAAACCTGAAAACTGAAACACAGTCCTGAAAAATCTTGGGGGAAATACATGCAACTTTGAAAGTGTCAGAATGAAATTAAATGGGAATTTTTCATATTTTTAAGCGTAAGTACTAAAATATGAAGAAATATTTATTTTCATAACATCAGTTAAGATATAATTTCGTTTGTTGTTTTAAAGTAATACATTTTTTTGAGTGTGTCCAAATCGATATTCATGAATCTCGATATTTTGCACATGGAAGTTATATTTTATAATTTATACAACTTACTTACTAAATAACCATCACGCCGCTTTCTCGTAGGTTTAAGCAGAGGGAAAAGAACGCCATACTACTGGGCCTTTGCAAACGTTCCTAGCCTTTTCTACATTCATGCGTCTCCTCATACATACATACCCGCCGATTATTTCGTCTCCTGACCCAGTCGCTTTCAAGTATTTGATATACCTGATCATACCAAGATTTCCTTGGTCTTCCTCTGCTTCTATTTTAAATACATTCCCCAATAATTTTTACTTTTATTTATACTCCTTCGGTCACATACCCACACCATCCCAACACATCATCTCAATTTTATCGATAATGCTTATCTTACCCTTGCATTATTTTCTTATATTATATTACCTTTCTAACATCTTTAATACATCGTTCTGCGCACATTTGTCTAAGATAACGCACTTTGAATATATCCAATCTAATCCCATCCTTCTTTTTAAATAAATAAAAATTAGAGTAAAACAAAACGAAAAAAATATATAAAAACTGAACACATAAATATGATTTTTTCTAGACACACGATATTATTATCATAATTTATATATTATTAGATTATAACCAATATTTTTAGCTTTTCCACTTTATTTTTATTTGACCAGTGACCGGGTTTCGTCGTTGCCGGCATCATCAGACTAGTGGGAGGCTATACAAATTGTTATGTTATATATATTGTCCGCCTCCGTAGTGTAATGGTCAGCACGCTCGGTTACCGTTCTGGAGGTCCCGGGTTCGATTCCCAAGGGGGGTAAAATAAATATAAGTGATTTTTTCACTGTCATATTTATTCAATATTACCCTGGACTGGTACCTGAAGCGGAGGGCTGATCACCTTTCTTTCATGTGTAAACGATCAAGATAACACCGCGTTTATATGACGCAGTGCCCTATGCACCATTGGGGTGCGGATAAGGGTTTTATTATTATTTATTATTATGTTATATATAAAACAAGGCAGGAGTTGATAACCTTTTAATCTAATAATATATAAAAATGCAATTCCATCACGAAGTGTCAGTGGATAAAATAAAAATTATCATAATTGTTAACATAAAACTGCATTTTTTGTAATCTTTTATTTATTGTTTCGGCATTTACTTTGTGGTAAGACATGATAAAATTATTAAAGAAAACACTTGTTTTTTACCACTTGATTTTTTTTTTATGACGACTCGTTTCGGAAGCTAGGCTTTCATCTTCAGGTCTAAATGTAAACTGTTTACATTTGAACCTGAGGATGGAAGCTCAGCTTCCGAAACTAGCCGTCATAAAAAAAACAAGGGTTTTCTTTAATAATTTTGTAATCCTAATTTATGTGAGCTTTTATGTGACGTCACACCGTGTACATGATGTATTATGTATTTGCCTAACATTAATTTGTATCCTTACTAAAGTAGAAGAGTTAAGAAGGGTTAGTAGAGAGATGTAGCTGGTTTAAGGGAGGGATTAAATATAGTTCCAAAAAGGTACCTACTATTGAGGGAAAGTTTCTAAACAATCTTATCATGTCCGTATTATTTGTTAGGGAAGAACTTTACAGAACTATCCACCCTAAACATTGAGTCGAATAACACAAGAAATAATATAAACTAGTTGATGGCAGATAAGCGAAACAATGAACCTTACTTTTACTTTTTAAATTCCAGACAACTTTTTTTTAAATTTTCTTTCTTCATTTTGAAAACTACTGCTTAGTAAGGTAAATCGTTGCTCCTAATTAAGGAAAACCCACAGTTTATGAACTTACATAGAATGCGAGTAAGGTAGGCTAGGCACTGTTTTTGTTACAATTGAATACACACCCCTACTATGTAAGGGCGTATAGCTTTTTTTAAAAATGAAAAATTTTAACTTTTAATTTTGTGCTGACATTTCTAAGTGGAACTGCATTTAATGACATAAAACAACAACTCAATAGGTTTTTTTTTTCTAATACAATATTTTATTTGACCAGTGACTGGATTTCATCGTTGCTTATATCGAATAAATATATCTATATAACGAAATATTTAAATTTGCATACAAAAATCCATTTCTATATTAAAATTATATGAAATCATATTTTAAACCATTACCACTACTTATATATAGCTAACTAGCTAAGTAACCATCACGTCGCTTCTTCGCAGGGGTAGGCAGAAAGGATAGAACGCTACACCACTTTGTCTTTGCAAACAATCTTCGCCTCTTCCACATTTATGCATCTCCTCATACATACCCGCCGATTGTTTTGACTCCTAACCTGACTGCTTTCAAGTATTTGGCAAACCTGATCGTGCCAAGTTTTTCTCGGTCTTCCTCTGTTAACCTTATATATAATTATTTTTATGTAGGTACAACACACAACATCACATTCGACAGGAAATTATATTAAAGCATGGTTTTGAACCCCTGCCTTGTTGTGTATATAACATTGAATCTTGTCTAGTATTCCACCAGTTTGATGATGGCGGTATCGACGAAATCTGATCACGGGTTATATTTAGTTAAAAACTTGAAAATATGTTTTTTTTGTTTTAGTATATGAATCTCAAATGTTTCTACTTAAAAATATTTTTGCGTTAGCATTGATTTCTTATTAACATTAATTCATTTTTTGGAATGGAATATCGATATATCGTATATCAAAGAGAATCTTTAACAATAAAATTCCTATTATTTTTT
This sequence comes from Brachycentrus maculatus, assembly GCF_059751285.1. Classification (NCBI taxonomy): domain Eukaryota; kingdom Metazoa; phylum Arthropoda; class Insecta; order Trichoptera; family Brachycentridae; genus Brachycentrus; species Brachycentrus maculatus. The sequence goes on from NW_028280874.1 coordinate 397,565, forward strand.
GACATCTCATCGAAAATGAAGAAGAATATGGAAGTCTGGGTATTTACGGGACTGACGACCGTCATAGGCTGGTTTAAGTGATCACTTTACACACGTGTAACATTCACCAATTCTACCCATTATTGACAACCACACTAAAGTGTTAAGTGATCACTTAAACCAGCCTATGACGGTAGCCACGTAAATGCCCAGACTTCCATATTCTTCTTCATCTTTGATGATATGTCAAAAAATAATAGGAAAAATACTCCTATAATTGGAAATAATCCAGATTTGTGAACAAGTATTCGGACATACTCAAAATGTTCTAAACAAATATTTTCATAATTTAATTTCTTAAATTTCTCAAATTATCTTATAAAAATATTACTAAATAAATTCTTTTAAGAAAAAATCATTTTAGTTTTGAAAGTTTTTTTTTAATCTTTATTTTAAATTATTTTGCATTTCAAAATATATTATAATCCCAATTTATTACAAATATATAATATTAATAAAAAAAAGATTCCACAAAAGCATGGCCTGTGTGTGGGTATACATTTTATTTTAGGCTAGAATAAAAGGGCACTGGCAAAATACAATAGAGATCAGAAATAAAATTAAAACACTTTTTTCATCATTTTAAAAATAAAACACTCGTAGAATACCACTTATTGGGTTTTACTTCATTACTCACGACAAGTTTCAAAAACAACAGTTGATTTGATCAACAGGTGATTAGGTATTAAAACGAATCAATATGTCATTCCACAAAGTTGATGCCGAATCAATTAATAATTTAGCCTTATTTTCAATTAGTTGAGAGACAGATTTTGAAACGGGGAGCCTCATTCAAAGAACAAGTATGTCCCGAGGCAAACAATCTTCTGTTTTCTTCCATGCCAATTTTTTCGCTCGGGACAAATATTTAATCAGGCCTCGGATCTTGACACAGCGCGTTATATGGCCATTGAACAAATTAGTATTTTTGCTCATGTTGAATAATCCAGGTATCCGCTGCCGGCTCGGCGCAGGGACCTGAATAATGTATTCCTTCCCTAAACTTGGGACAATGGCGGAATGTTAAAAATGCCTGCATTGTTTATGAGAGCAAAATCCTCTTTAATTGACCGTTTGGTCGGCAAACGTATCCGCAGTGCGACTCGTACAAACACCACCAAAGCTTTGCGTGTTTGTACAAATATCACCTAATCTACTTATTTCACACACAGTGTGACCTAAACAAGGTTATACATGTACTCCAAATATTTCCGAGCTAATTTTTTGAAAACTTTTTACTTAAACACATTTTGTACGGGTGTTTTTATACGCCTACATACCGCTGGCGATGGGATTTTAGTACTCATATAGTTGTAGGATAATTGTAAACATATAGTTTAGATTTTGACAAAGAGATTAGTAATGATTAAAGAAAACACTTCGTTTTTTACCACTTGAGTTTTATTATAGACTACATGTTTCAGAAGTTAAACTTCCATCATTCAAGTCTGTATAATAACTAAAATATAAAATTCTTCTCTAAATAAGAAGATAAATATATATATATATATATATATATATATATATATACAAATTAAATTACCTCCCAAGAGTTTCACAGCATTGAGTACTGGTAGCACCTATTACATAATTGAAAGATATGTATACAAAATTCACACATATTCACCTACTCTACATATCAACTACCAGATTAGGGGAGGATCGGTCTCAACCGCTTATTATGCGAATCTCTTATTTATTTAAATGGTGTTTTATGCATATTAAACCCGGGGTCAATTGGATAGTCACTTTTAGGGATGAAATCGTGAGGAGAAAAATAAACGAAAAGATTTGAATAAAAAAATACATTTTAACTTACAATATTATGAATGTGTAGAAATTTTCGTTCACAAAATTTGTGTTGGTCTCTACTTGGGAGATATATATGTATATAACAAAAATGTAATATCTCGTACATTAAAAAAAAGATTTATGTTATGTACTAACATTTCTTAGTGGATTTAACTGCATTTAATATAATAACAAAACAACTTTTTAGTTTTTCACACAAAAAATTGATTTACGTAGAAAAAACTACATAGTTGTTATTTTATTATATTTAAGAAGAAGATGTTTTTTTTCAGGAGCTCGGGTCAGGAGTCGTAATAATCGTCGAGTATGTATGAGGAGATGTATGAATGTAGAAGAGACGAAGAATGTTTGCAAAGACAGAGTGGTGTGGCGTTCGATTCTCTCTGCGTTCCCCTGCGGGGAAGCGGCGTGATTGTAAGTTAGTTAGATATTTTTTGTCTGTATTGAAATATCGAGAAATTTTAATTTACATACTTACTAACTTCAGCCTTCTTTTTGTGTCCAGTATTGAATAAAGGCCTCCCTCTTGGACTTCCACAGTTGCCTGTTGGACGCGACTCTCTTCCAGTGCAATTCCGCCACTATCCTAATGTCATCGGACCATCTTGTCTGGGACTTACCCACGCTTCTGCGCCCTGTGACGCGACTCTCTTCCAGTGCAAGTCCGCCACTATCCTAATGTCATCGGACCATCTTGTCTGGGACTTACCCACGCTTCTGCGCCCTGTGACGCGACTCTCTTCCAGTGCAAGTCCGCCACTATCCTAATGTCATCGGACCATCTTGTCTGGGACTTACCCTCGCTTCTGCGCTCTGTGACGCGACTCTCTTCCAGTGCAAGTCCGCCACTATCCTAATGTCATCGGACCATCTTGTCTGGGACTTACCCACGCTTCTGCGCTCTGTGACGCGACTCTCTTCCAGTGCAAGTCCGCCACTATCCTAATGTCATCGGACCATCTTGTCTGGGACTTACCCACGCTTCTGCGCTCTGTGACGCGACTCTCTTCCAGTGCAAGTCCGCCACTATCCTAATGTCATCGGACCATCTTGTCTGGGACTTACCCACGCTTCTGCGCTCTGTGACGCGACTCTCTTCCAGTGCAAGTCCGCCACTATCCTAATGTCATCGGACCATCTTGTCTGGGACTTACCCACGCTTCTGCGCTCTGTGCTCGGCTTCCAGTCAAGCACATTTTTCGTCCATCTATCCTCAGCTGCCCAGTCCCACTTTTATTTCTTCCTGTTAATTCTTAGAGTCATATCTGTTACATTTATCTTTGCTAATATCCAATTTCAATTTACCATCGTTATATTCTATCATCATCATCTTCTAAAGGCAGCGCCTTGTTGTGTCAGCCACTTGTCTCTGTCAGTCGCCATCCTCTTGAGCTGCGAATAGGAGGAGACGTCCATGAGCCGCTTCAAATCCTGGAAGTATGAAGTTCTTGGGCGGCCTCTTGTTCGTTTTCCCAAGATTCTTCCTTCGAAGATGTTGCTAAGAAAGGTGCTATGTCTAATTGAGTGCCCTATTAGCTTGGCCTTCCTCTTCAAAATATGATTTATAAGCTCTCTTCTTTCTTTTACGTCCTGCAACACCTTTTCGTTGGACTTCCTTACGACCCATGATGTTTTGGTCATCTTCCTCCAAACCCACATCTCAAATGCTTCAAGCCGGTCTTTTTCGTACTTTTGGATGGTCCAGGTTTCACATCCATACAACAAAACACTCCAAACAAATATATATATATATATATATATATATATATATATATATATATATATATATATATATATATATATATATATATTCTATATAATATATTATTAAATATAAACCAATATTTTTAGCTTTTCCACTTTATTTTTATTTTACCAGCGACCGGGTTTCGTCGTTACCGACATCATCAGACTGGTGGGAGGCTATACAAATTGTTATGTTATATTTAAAACAAGGCAGGAGTTGATAACCATGATTTGATATAATTTTGTTGAGAAATTAATTTAATTTGAGTGAATTTAAGTATTGTATGATATTTATAATATTTTTTATAATATAAAAAAAAACCTTTATAAAAAATATTATTTGTATCATACAATACTTAAATTCACTCAAATTAAATTAATTTCTCAACAAAATTATATCAAATCATGGTTATCAACTCCTGCCTTGTTTTATATATAACATAACAATTTGTATAGCCTCCCACCAGTCTGATGATGTCGGTAACGACGAAACCCGGTCGCTGGTCAAATAAAAATAAAGTGGAAAAGCTAAAAATATTGGTTTTAATCTAATAATATATTAAAATGCAATTCCATCACGAAGTGTCAGTGGATAATATAAATCTATTCTATATAACATATTTTACAAAAAATCTTCTTCTTCTTCAAACCCCAAATCCGCACCCCAATGGTGCATAGGGCACTGTATCATATAAACGCAGTGTTATCTTGATCGTTAACTTGTGAAAGAAAGGTTTTCAGCCCTCCGCTTCAGATATCAGTCCAGGGTAATATTGAATAAATATAAGAGTGAAAAATTCACTTTGGACCTCCAGAACGGTAGCCAAGCGTGCTGACCATTACACTACGGGAATGTACAAAAATACCTTAAAAAAACCAGTTTGGAAAAAGTATGTGTAATTCTAAGTATTTCTGAGAATAAGAACACTTTTATGCTGTACTACTCAATAATTTGTTTTTATAGAGACTCTTTTAATAAGATGTATGCAAAATTCAAACCAGACCGAATATTTGGAAACATCTCAAAAAGTTGTGATCACTTTATCTCATCTAATAAGCATTCAAGTCAATTCAAGGCACCGCATCGTTCTGATCTAGTGCCTTTTGCACCAGACGGGTTTTGAAAATACTTACTTTTAGAACACATTGATTTTTCTTTGTTAAGGATTGTATACAGGTTCATGCGAAAATCTCATTAAGATTTCTCGATTTTTTGTAAATGGTTGATAAGATTGTAAAAAAAAACAGAAAGCTTTTAAGAATACCTTTACTCCATTTCGATTTTTTCTGAAATCTTTGTAATATTCGGAAGATCTGAACTGAATATTCCCTTTTTCCATCAAAAAAGAATGGTGTCTCGAATCGAAGAGAGCAATCTCAAAAAACAATATATGTTGGCTTATTATATAAAGAGGCGCAGTGTAATGGTCAGCGCACTCGGCTACCGTTCTGGAGGTCCCGGGTTCGATTCCCAGAGGGATGTTTAATAAATATAAGTGATTTTTCCACGTTAATATTTATTTAATATTACCCTGGACTGGTACCTGAAGTGGAGGGCGGATCACCTTTCCTTCGTGTGTTAACGATCAAGATAACACTGCGTTTATATGATGCAGTCCCCTATGCACCATTAGGGTGCAGATAAGGGTGCGAATGAATGAAATGAACATTTTATAAAGTAGATATATTAAACTTCGAAACAACTGTCATAGAAAACGTGATAATAGATAAATTATCGTTTACTATTTTTAATACATTTTTTCATTCCTTCCAACCCTTGAGTTGAAGTGTGCGAACCTCAAGGTTTGTGTTCTATAAATTATATAAAATACTGAGCTGTAGTAACGGGTGGGTGGGTACAATAAAATTTAACTTATACGAGTATGAAAGACTTTCAAAAATAGTTTAAGAACAGCATTATACATATTATTTACAATATTATTTCAATGTAACTTTGTGATAAGGAATAGAAAAAATCTTTTTTCGAATAATAAAACCAGTTGAACATTTTTATAAAAATGAAAATCGATGCATTTGATTCCAGACGTCTATTTTCTTTCGCAAGTTTTTTTACACAAATTCAACCAAAACAGATTTGAAAGCTGAAAAAACAAATTGAATTGCAAGTCAAATCTATAATGCTGATCAAACTCCTGAAGGGGGTAGGCAGACCTCCTGCCTGGCGGGCGGCAGGCCTAGAGGGTAGATGGTAGAGGGAAGGTGTTGGGTATTAGGGTAGAGGTGTGAATGGTGCGAACAGTAGCGGAGTCTCGGCACGCGATACGACTCCACAGGCACTATTTGCCGAAAGAGCCTCCCTTAAAGGCTTCGCGTATTAACTAAAGCTACAGCTTACTTCTTAAATACTCTTCCAAATATGCACAAGAGAATTACATATTCTCCTGTTATTGAAAAATCATGGATTCAATTATTTTGATTTCAACATTTTGAGTGTGTCCAAATACTTTTTCACAAATATGGATTATCTCGAATATAGGACTTATTTTTCATATTAATATGAATAACAACTTAACAATTGGAGATTATCCAGATTTGTGAACAAGTATTTGGACAGACTCAAAATGTTATCAATAAAGTATCTGGTAAAATATAAGCTAAAGTAATAAAATAAAAAGGATATTTTCTGGGATTTCTCATGTATGTGATTATTATCCAGGATTCGGACCTCACATACAAATATAAGAGTTTCTGCTGAATAAAAAAGCTTATTCGTCTCACCAATGTCACTAGTGAAAATTGTAGTGATTCTTGTACAATGTTTCAAAAATTATATTATATTTATTTTCAGGAGGCTAAACATATTAAAACAATCGCCAAACAAATATTTATTTGTATTTTTTTTAAGAATGAAATACAACTTGTTACACTAAAAAAATCAGTTTTTGATTTTAACATTGCATATAAAAAATTAAATGGAGTTCTACAGATTAAACGCCAAATCTATAAATATATGAATAAATATAAAATCTTGAAAACAGGCCACAAGGCCTACACAGAGAAGAAGAAAATAAAATCGTCATGTTACAAGCAAGTGACAGTCTGTTTTTCATGTTGAGTTTTCTACCAAAAAGAAGAAGAATTAAAATACCTATGAATCTCAAGAATTTGTGGGTTAATTTAATTTTAAGTACCCGCGAAATTCCTTATTGGAATGTAAGATTACAATAGCAGACGTCGGTGTACATATGTGTGCATGTTAGATTATTAAATTCAATTCCGAACCCGCTTCATACGCTCGTCTCTGTCAGTGGAATTGTTTTAACATTTGTCTAGCGGAGACTGCTGACTGCTGAGCGCTGAGCGCTGAACACGTTCCCGCCAGAGTGACAGCTAGCAGCTGTCATGGCGCTCCGAGCTCGCCTGGCGACCGCGCGCCGCACTACGAGCTCTGGCGGGAAGGCATCCCATTCGCCGTGTCATTTCGCCAAATTCCAAATAATTTAAATCCCATTTCCGTCCACAGTTGATTTGCAAGGAACGTGCAATCCAACTTTTGTTGAATGAAAAAGAAAAAAAAGCAAACATTGGAAGAAATAAATACTAAATACATTGGAAGAAATACAAACCAAATACATAAATCTAAACTAGGTACGTAAATCACAATTAGCACACAACGAATTACAAGATTCAAAAAAATAAACACACATGTACATACCTCTTTTGGTCAAAAGAACTTCGATGATTATTCAATAAAGTTGTACAACCTGCTTCCATTATGTATAAAGTCATTAAAAATAGAAGGTTAGTGTAAAAAAACTATTCATAAATGAATATTTGAAGTGGGTAGATCTAAAATAGATCGCATTATTTGGCCACGTCGTATTTACGTTATATTTTGAACGTGCAATCTTCCTTTTTTGTTTTTCATATATTAAAATCAAACGATCATTTTTAGAGTCTACTAAATTGTATTTAATAAAATACGTTAAAATAAATTCGTGACAATTGTTTCGCCGCGTTACATTATTAAACTACTGTACTTACTTTCGTTGAATGAAAAAATAAACAGTTGTTAGAAAGAATGGTAGATCTGAAATAGAAAGCATCGACTAACATTTTTGCAAAAAATATAATAGTAAAAATGACTAACCACAAAGTACATGCTTTAAATATAAAGAATATTTAGAATATTTAAGAAAGTATTGTTGGTAGCGGTGAGTGGTTATATACTATCATTTTTGTGAAAAAAATATGAAGTAGATAATCAAAATATAGTTTTTATTTCAAAAAATATTTTGAATATATAATCTTCTGAGTGCTCATCTAAAATGAATTAAGCATATTTCGTTTTCCGCTCTTGTTTTACGGTTGATTTTTATGACAGAAATTGGATTGAAAATTTAGTAAATCTACTTCCTCGTAGAGAAATAAACATAATCACTTTTATGCTTTCATTCTGACAGGGCATCGTATTTCATTTAGTTCTGAAAACTCGCGACGAAATAAATAAAGGTATAGTATTTTTCCGATGAATATAAAAATAGGACTTTGTACAATCATTTCTAAATCTCTATATTTGTATTAATAAAATACAATTGTATATCTGTTAAAAATTACAAACACTAAAAGACGCATAAAAACATGATTTGAAATTTTTATTTCACTTATAATGTGACAAGTTATTCTATTCACAATATGTATTCTCGAATTTTGAAAACTAGATTTCTTTAATTGACACGTTCTTTTACATGTAAGTTCTTGGCACCATCTATGGGTGAGTTGAATAAACTTTTATTCTGCAGGAACCATCATGAAATATATGCTAGTTTCATCCCGAATAATTTTACATACTAGACTACACAGACTTCCATATTCTCTTTCATCTACGTCGATATGGCAATTTAAATACAGATTTCGCTCACTCCTTTCAACAACGTTATAAATCAAAAATCGTCACTATTTAGTTGTTTTCGGAATGCTCAGAAAATGTACTTTATCCCAGCAAAAGTGGCATATTTTTAACTTAATATTTACCCACTACAGGGCAGAAAGTATTGTTTTTGCATTTTGAAGAAAAGGGTTTATTTAATTTTTTTTTTTGAAAATACTAAATATTTTTCAAATGGAGAAAAAACATTCAGGTTTTTAATTTAAAAAATCTGTTGCACAGTAAAAAGTTGAATAAGTGGCTTGATATTTATTTGAATACATTTTATTATATTTTCAAACTTTGAAAACGATCTCCTGAAAAATCAAGTTTTTTTTATATATGACGTTGTTGAAAGGAGTGAGCGATTTGTAAACAAAAATTTGGACACACTGAAATATTTCCTTTTTTTTCTTTAATATCGGAATCATGGATGTTTAAGCTAGGAGTAATCCTTAGATCTGAGCGTACTCCATTATAGCTCGTAGGTGAATAATCATAGTTATCTAATCAGAGGTACATAACAATACAAGACCTAACGAGTTTCTCCACCGGGGCTCAATAATACCAATCAAACCCAATCCATCAATAACACTAACCGGGCTAATTATTAAGCCTTGGAACGGGATTAATTAAACGCTTGTTGTTTGGGCCGGTGATCTGTGATCACGGGTAGCTGATCAGCGTCGGATCCGAACGTCATTATTTCCGATCGCGACTAATGGCCGGTCGTATGAATAAACGCTTTTTTACGTCACGCGCTTAACTAACGGAAAATTATGCATACTGGACGCGTTCTGTTAATTGAAATTTTCCGCTGTTTGAAATTTAATTTTAAATGAGGTATTTAAATATAATATAAAGCTTTTGTTATGAGGGTTCGAAGTAATAGACGCTGGTTGATATTTATTTATTAATTGCTTTGTAACTAACTAGGCATCACGCTGCTTTCCCGCAGGGATAGGCAGAGAGAATGGAACGCCGTACAATTCTGTCTTTGCAAACATTATTCCCCTCTTCCACATTCATACATACATACATACATACATCTCCTTATACATACCGGCCAATTATTTTGACTCCTGATCCAGCCGCTTTCAAGTATTAAAAAACCTGATTGTACCAAATTTTCCTCGGTCTTTCTCTGCTTCTTTTTCCAACTACATTTGCCTCATAAATTTGTTAAGCCGTTCTCTCCTCACTCATATGTTCTACATGTCCATGTTTTACTTGAGTCAGTTAATATTGCAACCAGGTATCAAATAATATTGCAAGTAGGTCAAGTAATTTTTTGCTTATAAGAACTTATTAATTTCAACCATAGATGTCGTCGAAGAAATAACACGTGCAAGCCTTTCAAATGTAGGAAAAATATAACTTCCGAATTTGAGTAGTGTGGTTTAATTTTCATAATCGATACTTATTATAGGCTGGTTTAAGTGATTACTTAAACCAGCCTCTAATAAGTCATGAGCCTTATAAATTAAATTAAAAACAATGAATCTGATTTTGTTCATATGTATAAAATTACTGTCAATCAACTATTGTAAGTATAGAAAAATAATTATTTAATGTACGTTTTAATTAGTTTTAATTATGTATGTTTTATTAAAATCATTTAAAAAGCACGCTTCATCGTCATTCATTTATTTATTTCAAAATATGTGGGTGACTTTTCCAATAATTACGGGAAAAGTATCCCAAAGAAAAAAAAAGAGTTTTTTTTACATTTAAAGCAAAGTAACAATGTACTTTAAACTCCCGTAAATCCTGTAAGGGTAGATTTAAAGGACATTAAAGTGGTTCACCCTAACGAGCCCTGTAAAGCGTCCTACGCCCCATGGTAGTAGGCATATATATGTACACGGGCACCAGCGAGCACATAGTAGCGGAAAGGGTAGTAAGGGCATTATAATTCCAACTTTTCAAGGGTTGTTAAGCTGGATCATCCCCCGATAGTATCATATTATTATTTCAATAAAATACAATATGAATGTAGGGCTGTTATTAAGTGGCGTCATCATTAAATGAAATGTTCATCTCCTAAACATTCTCGTCTAATTTGTTACTCGCTCACTCCTTTCAAGAACGTCATAAATCAAAAAACTTGATTTTTCAGGAGAACGTTTTTAAAGTTTAAAATTATAATACAATGTATTAAAAATAAATATCAAGCCACTTATTGAACTTTTTACTGTGCAACAGATCTTTTCTGGTAAAACCTAAAGGTTTTTTTTCCATTTGAAAAATATTTAGTATATTTAAAAAAATAATTAAACAATACCTTTTCTTCAAAATGCAAAAACAACACTTTCTGCCCTGTAGCGGGTAAATATTAAGAAATAAATATGCCACTTTCGCTGGGATATAGTACATTTTCTGAGCATTCCGAAAACATGCACAACTGAAAATTGACGATTTTTTATTTATGACGTTCTTGAGAGGAGTGAGCGACTTGTATTTGGCGCTGATTAAGATATTAATGGTTTGTGCTTACTATACTAACGTTTTAAAATATAAATTTATTGTATTTAAAATAAATTGTATTGTTTTAAAGTTGTTTTTTTATGAATATTTTTAATATTTATGTGGTTAGTCATTATTACATTTTTACTTTTAGTTACTTTACAACCACTCAACGTTAATTTAATTTAGAGAAGTACCCATATTTTTGTTAAGACAATCACTTCACCAGCTTGTAAACAATACTTTATGTCACAATCATAGCATTATTTACACAATAACAACTTCACAAACTATTGATCACAATCGTTTTTGGTTGACCCGAGGACCAATTTGTATAGAGAATTGCAAAATAACATGCAATAAAGGCCTAGTTGAAACATGCACATGATTTTTTTATCATGCTTACAGGTTTTAATTTTCATTTTAAGTTGATTTAATATTTGTAACGTAAATACGTAAATATTTAGTGTAAAGTACAAGGATAAGAGTCATAATCTTTACCCTCCGGATGGAATTCCCACGTCACCCGCACTAATACAGATGCTTAATGCAATTTCATATTAATAACATATGGAAGTGTATATCCTGATGTAGAATTACAGTTAAAAGACAAGACTTTATCCATGTAGTTTAGATATCTAAAACTTCTATTCCGATTTTTTTTTAATTTTCTTAATTTAAGTTTTACTCTGAAGATATATTTTTTTCTTAAAATCTATTGTTACACTTGTTTCGATGCATTCTGCATTATTTTTAAACACCGTAAAACGATGCAAATTGTATCAAAACACGTGTTGCAATATATTTTAAGAAATAGTGGTATTGATATCGGTTTGGACATGTAGAACGTACGAGTCAGGAAAGAACGGTTAAACAAATTTATGAGGCGAATGTAGTTGGAAAAAGAAGCAGAGGAAGACCGTGGAAAACTTGGCACAATAAGGTATGTCAAATACTTGAAAGCGGGCGGGTCAGGAGTCGTAATGATCGTCGGGTATGTATAAGGAGATGCATGAATGTGGAAAAGGCCATGAATGTTTGCAAAGACAGAGTGGTGTGGCGTTCGATTCTCTTTGCCTACCCTTGCGGGGAAGCGACGTGATGGTTAGTTAGATAGTGGTATTTACCATGTAAAACTTTAATAAAAAATATATTGATATAACCACAAATGATTCCCCCATGAGAATCCCCTTTTCTTGGCAATAGTTGTGACTAAATCCCAAATAATATATTAAAAAAGAAGAACAGAAGTAGAAAAAATGATTATCATATCATTAAAAAATATCAATTGACTTTATCTAAATATCAATTAATACAAATTGAATTCCAAATTAGCTACAAAATAACATCAATCTTAACCAAAAGATCATTAGTTCTGTGTCATAGTTACATATGTACGTACGTATATGTTGTACGTATGCAAGAGAGAGTTTCTCAGTGTATGGAAGGAAACTGAGGTTGATTGAACACTCAGAGAAGTTTTAATTAAGTTTGCTAGAAACCAACTATCGAACTAACTATACTGGGAACCAATGGCTTAGGTAAATTACCCAGTTAAAGATACACTACTTTATTCATGATACAGAAATATCGCTTATATTAATGAAAATCTAATATTTTTTATCTACTTTATGTAAGAATAATAAAATATAAATCAGTTATCATGATATTTTAATTATATTTATTTCAAACCTTGAAGAGAAGGTTTGAAATAAATATAAATATATCAGGCCTCTAAAATAAATATTGTATATAAGTATATGAACCTTTTAAAAAATACAATGAAAAAATAACGTATCATAAATGATAAGATACGATATAACAATATAATAATGAGGAATTTTGTTGAAATTTTAACAAAGATACGAAAAAGCATACATAAATCCTTGGAATTAGTTAATTGAAGTTTAATTAATTTATGAATTAAAGTTTTATTAATTAATTTATTAATCAATTTAATTCATTAAGCTTTTTACTGATATTATGGAACGGCATTTTATACAATAAATAAAAACTAAATAGTTTTTTCCACATATGCTTTATTTGACCAGTGGTCGGGTTTTGTAATTGACTATAAATAAATAAATAAATTTGAATAATTTATTCAGTGCCATTTTCGTAAAATACTACCTCAAGGGCGCTAGTTGTTATTCTATTATAGTTTATAAAATGATAGCTTAAGCCTGCCAAATGCCAGGTCGTAAGCTCTAAAATACTCAGACTTATTATGTATATATTTTTTCGTATGAAAAAGATAGATCCCTCTTTTTTATTGTGACACCAATAATATACAATAAAACAAAAATAGTACAACGAATATATATCATATCAAACCCTCATCCGCACCCGATGGTGCATAGGGCACTACATCACATAAACGCAGTATTATCTTCATCATTGATTAACACACGAAGAAAAGGAAATAAAAATATTAATGTAATAAAAAACAATTAAAATAATTAAAAATAAACTAATGGAAGTAGTCAGCTCTTATGCCACTGAATCGTTATTTTTTATGTGTGTTAACGTATAAGTGAATGGATTTGCCCGCCGTAACGTTAAAATCAGAGAGGACATGTAAATTTATTCAACACCATGATGAAGTTATGTTTACACTCCGTAATATTGGGCTATAAATTATAGCGGTGACATAATAAATCTTACCATCGACGGGAAGCACACGCCATTGGAATAGAAAAGCGAACGACGAGGCAGAAACAAATACCAATACATTCAATTATTTTACGGGGAAAACACAATAAAGAAATAAATAAAGGTTTGCCCGCCTTGTTACCTAGTGTGGGGGTGTGACCTTCAACCCTTTTTGGCGAAATGACTATAACGTCCAAACGAGTATTAAAGATTTAACATTATTTTACAAAAACATTTTAACTCATACTAACGAGAAACCATTCTCTCGATCTGAGTGTCAATTCTAATTTTCACATAAAAGCGATATGATATATATTTAATTTTAAAATCTAACACACTGAATTTTGACTCTACTTCATTCTATTTTATTGTTAAAAACACATGCAAATAAAATTTGTAACAATTGTTTTGCCTTGTGATAGCATTTTTAAAGTAATAAACATTAGTTTGAAAATGCCATAACAAGGCAAAACAAATATCACAAATTTTATTTTTATGTGTTTTTAACAATAAAAATACATTTAAATAGACTCCCAAAATCGGTGTTGGATTTTAACTCTTAATAAATGAATTAAAATGGAGTTCTACAAATTAAACGCCAAAGTTGGTACTACTTTTACCCGGCAACGCGTTACTGGAGTTTAATTTGGTTAAATAGAAGAAAAATTACCCCTTTTTGTTTAATTTACAATGCTTATGACGTGTTGAAAATATTAAAAATATATAGTAACAATTCGACTGATAACATTGAAAATGATGAGTGACAGCAACTGACCAGTCTGCTATTACTTTCAACAGATGGCACTGCCACTGCAGTCATATAACATAGTTTACACATATTGTTAGCTGTCAATGTTATGCCTAAATTTCAATGCAACATATGAATAACTTTGGGAGATTTGATATTTTGAACAAGCGAAGATTTCCATTTTAATTTATATAGATGTAACGCTCAAAACATATTTTTTTAGTTAAGTCAGTTTATCTTATCCTTTTTTTCTACATTGTCTTCATTTTCAGACCGATGATAAACATTATCAATCTGTTTACAAGGAGAACAATCAATATGCTGAAGGGGTTGTCTGGTCTCAATATTTTCATATGTGTTTTAACCTTTCCCTGACTGTATGTGTTAATATGAAACACAGATTTTTTGAGTCTATCAAGTTGTATTTTTTTGTCGAAAAACACATAAAAATTTTATGTTGTGACAATTTTTTAATGTGCTTATTTATCCCTTACTGTTGTCATGTGTATTTCTTACACATGAATACATATGTATATAAAAATTAATATTCACATTTATTGAGAAGAATTACACTGGTGTTATTATGTGAATTTATCATTATAAGGTTTTATCTTTGTCAATAGCATCTCTAAGTCTCCATCATCTGTTTGTAGTCGATCTCTTTTTACTTCAAATACACGGACCATATTTTCCTGAAAATTGCCTAAACAAAATTCCTTAATCGCCCAAAAATGAGCGATATTGACCAGTTTGGGAGCTTATCGTCTTAAAAGAGAAATATTGTAGGATTACAACTTAATTTTTGTCCATAAACTGCAAATATAATAGACATAACATGTTATAAAATGACTTTTTTATATCGTTATTTTTCCAGCTTTTTAAATGCCAAATTTCACAACGTCATAAAGATTTATCTTCTATTTTAAAGAAACATTCTTTTTACATCTATGGTTTACACATATCTTCTACGTAAAATCTATTTCCAGTATTTTAGTTTTCGATGAAAATATATTACAATCATATCCGCAAAACAATGAAATATGAATTTCACTTCCTTTGTGAATTCACCTGGAAACAAACTGAAATGATTTTCTTTCAGTAAGGAAAGACTGCACGTGACATTTATTAAACCCTCCGCATTTCAACGCTTCGCAAACAATGCAGACATTCCCGATCCTCGTGTATTATGCTCATATATACATTTGTATATTATGCATATCTTGTTCCTTTATTATAGGTATGTATACGCGTATGTCATTTTCTCTAATATAACACGTGTTAACGACCACAACAAAAAGCCTAAAACTCTATACCATCTTCCATTTTGTCGGTATTTTTTTTTCCTTTTGAGATTTCTTATTTTATATAATATAATAACTGTTTTATAGTTCATTGTCATTTGATTTTATTTGGCCAGAGATTGTCTGGTGATGTCGGTAGCGACAAAACCCGGTCACTGGTCAAATAAAATAAATAAAGAAAAAAACATAAACATGATTTTTTGTGTAAATTTCAATTCCACCAAGAAAAGAACAAAACTTATTACTTATTTTAATGCTAGTTGTTACATTCATCACAAATCATTTAAACAAATGAAAAAATGCAAATTGTAACGATTTAATTTTTATGAAGTTTTAGTTTTAAATGTCAAAAATTAAATTGAAAGCTGTAAGTTGTAATGATTTTATTTTGTTTAATAATTTTTTCATTTAATTTTAAAAGAAGACTTAATTTCAAAATTGAAAATTATAACCATTTAATTTTTAATGTGTTGTTTTTTTTATATAGCAGTCACCCAGTAAAGGATTTTTGTAATACTAAATTTCAATAGTGAGAAATGTAAATTGCAACGATTCGATATTCATTATGTTAATTTTTTTAATCCTTAAAAAAAATGGAAACTGCAAATTTATAAAAAAAATATTTTTATTTGATCCATTTGTTTTTTAAATCGTAAAAATAATTCGAAATCAAATTAAAAATTGTTTTTGTTATTATTTTTTTTACTTTGTTGGGCAGTCACCCAGTCAAATAATGTTTTTGCCAGTGTCAAGTCTCATTTTCATTTACAAACAAAATGATAATAAAGAAATATTAATTTTGATGTCTTAAAAGGATGCTTAATTTTAAAAAAAAATGAGGATTGCAAATTGTAAAGATTCGATACATTTTTTATTTTAATCATAAAAATTTTAATAAATATCGAATTGAAAACTGAAAATTGGCTTTATTTTTTTTATTTTTTATAATTTTAAAAGAAAACAAAAATTCCAAAGTAAAAACTGAGAATCGTAATCATTTATTTTTATTTTGTTGTTAATGTTTTTCTATCAGTCATCCAGTGAGAGGAGGTTTTTTTTTTGTTACCAATATCTAGTCTTTTTTTAAATCTTAAAAAATGCTTATCCTCAAAATTAAGGAATAAGTAGTGTAACGTTTCGATTATTATTACATTTTCAACTCTTAAAACAATTCAAAATTGATAACTGCAAATTGTAACGACCCTTTTGCGGTGTAAATCACAACACAACCCGTGTGATGAAGAGTGTCCTATCTAGAGCCGCTCCATACATTACTAGGTAACATTACATTAGTCTACATTTACACAACACACAGCGTGAAGTGAGGCCATCCATCCCGCACGACGTCGCTCCAAACTAACTTCGAGCAATTGCAGGATATAATCCTTACTGTAAATACAGCCACCCGCCTGGAGAAAGGAAAATTTATTCAAACGTCAACTGGAGCAGGACGAATTTACTTACATTCAATTAAAAATGATGATTTGTGTTTTGTAATGACATTTATTTGTGCAACTGCATTATATATGTTTAAATATGTTCTTGTTGACTTATCGCTCACTCCTTTCAAGAACGTCATAAATCAAAAAACTTGATTTTTCAGGAGAACGTTTTTAAAGTTTAAAAATATAATACTATGTGTTTAAAATAAATATCAATCCACTTATTGAACTTTATACTGTGTAACAGATCTTTTTAGGTAAAACCTGAAGGTTTTTTCTCCATTTAAAAAGTATTTAGTAAATGTTAAAAAATAATTAAACAATACCTTTTCTTCAAAATGT